>NC_138232.1:10235142-10480142 GCF_964197995.2 Scardinius erythrophthalmus
CAGAGTTTACTGCAGACGTGCTTAGCAGGTACCAGAGAGACACATCATCTCTTTTTACTTTAAGTCACTATCTTAGATATACTGTAGTCTGTAAGTACCTTGATAAAGTAAATATAAATGAACAAATCTTCATATTTCACTTTCAATTTAACTTGTGGGTTTCTCAGTATGTCTTATGCCAGGTTCAGACTACACAATACCAGCCTGATTTTGGCACAATCCATTTGACGTAGGGTGTCGTGGTGATTCGTAAACAACAATAAGAATCGGTTGTTTTATCTGGTATAGTTTGTTATAGTGGACAACAACCGATGTTGCGTCTGTGATCCTTCACGAACTCCTGACAGAAAGACTAGCATGCATGTTTAATTTTGTTTACGGTTTCCTATAGAGGAAAGGTTCGTGGATATATTACCTCAAGTTCTCTTTGGAGGATTGACAGCACATACTGTGCTCTTCATGCAATCGGGGAACTGTCGGGTTTTCTTTCTTTTTTGGGGCTTTTCTGACATCAAGACAGCGAGTACAAAACACGCCGCTTCGGTAGCCATTGTTTGTTTACGCTCTTGTTTCTGAAAGTCAGTTTCTAGTTTCACCTTCTCGATGACATCACGAAGGTCGTTATAGACGGCAAGTGATGATTGGTCAGGAAGCAACTTGTAGTCTGAAATGTTTCTTGTCCACAACACGACAAGTATTTAGGAGTCAAAAGTGACTGTCATAACAGACAAAAATATTGTGTAGTCTGAAACCGGAATCATAGTAAAAAATAAATATATCTATAGTATACTATAATATAATATTTTTTTACTATATATATATATATATATATATATATATATATATATATATATATATATATATATATATATATATCTTCTAATTTATTTATTTATTTACTATATTTTCTCTTTAAAGGTTAACATTGTTTTATTGTATATTGTGTAAGCTACACCAGGCTACACTCCTCCTCAGGCTAACTTTGATGGAGAGACTCCTGAGGGGATGATACCCGCTTCTTTAATCGCTCCGCCGAAGAAAGGAAAGAAAGGCAAGGCTTCTGGAGAAATCACCAAACTTTACTTTTTGTATGTTTTGTTTTTTGGGGTCAGTCCTTCACTGTTTGTGTGTGTTTAGAGTCATCTGGGAGGAAGAGGAAGGCCTCAGCGAGTAAGAATTCCTCAGGCGACAAGTCACAGCTGGAGGGGGCCACAGAAGCAGAGGAGTCCCAGCAGGTAAAGACCCGTATACTTTCTGTCCCTCCCTTGGTTTGCAGACATTTGCATGAACATCTGGTATAGTAGACAATTTTAATCCATTATATTGATATTTTACTATGGTGTCACCTGAATTTTTAAATATTAAACTGTGACTGCGAATTCTTTTTACATACCAATCCTGTACATTTTTTGTTATGGCAGGACCATCCAGAGAAAGAGAGCGAGAAAGAGAAAGAAAAGGATGCCAAATCAGGGGTCAGTCTGTCTTTGTACTGGCCATTCTTCAGAGAGTTGGATGTTGAAGCTCTGAGCGTGCTGCAGTGTGGCCTTCTGTCCCGGACACTACTGGACACTGAGCTACATAGTAAGGTAAAACAAGTCTGTTTGCTGGGTGATTCTCAGTACAAGTACATACTTTAATTATAGACTAAAAAATATCGTTGCTTTATGTGTAGTTAAAGGAGGAGGTGCAGTTGGGCCCTGCTGAGTTGCTTTTCCTGCTGGAGGATATGTGGCGTAAACTGGACTTCAGTTTGGCTTCTGCTCCAGCTAAAAAGGCTCCATTTCTCAAAGTATGAACACAGACATTAACTTGACAACAATTTAACTTGATTTACATAGTAGAACATGTTCATGCACAACTTTGAAACAACATTCTAATCAACCTATCAGTCTCAGATATTGTCTTAATAATAATAAAAAACTAAAATCAGCTATTTTAAATAACACTGTTAAATGTAATCTTTAGCAAATCTCAGAATTTTTTTTTTTATATTGTACATTATAATGATGGCTAAATTAAGTGAATTGTGGCATCATTTATTATGAGAGATCTGCTGTATTATTTAAACTGATTGATTTTAGTTTTTTGTTGTTAAATGAAATTATTAGTGTTTTTAAAGATTAACTTTAATGAGCGTTTAATGCATTTAAAGTAATCTAAATGTAAAACAGGGAAATGAGCAATATAAAAATACACAATTGAATATAAAAAAGAACAATTAAATATTCAATATTGACTAATACTGATCAATTAAAAAAAAACATCTCCAATATTGACTGATAATCAAAATGGTAATAAAATATTGTGCCTCCCAAATATTTTCTTTGGTGTCTCTTTAGAGTAAGACAGACAGAGCAATGGGCTTTGCTCACTTGCAACAGAAAAATGCCAAAGAAATCGCCACCCTCTGCATTGCTCTGCTGCCCACGCTCTGCACACACCTGGAGAACTGCCACAATCATTTTCAGGTACGCACACGTCTCCATTCACAGCCTTGTAAACATATCCCTTATTTAAGAATTAGGTTTTTTTTTTACTCTGTTTGAACGTGTTTGTCCACACAGACTATTCTCTCTGAGCATCAGGGTGTTGTTGATGCTCCTGGTGTGGACGTGAAGGAACAGCAGCTCATGTGTTCAGCCTATCAGCTGCTACTGCAAGTGCTACACACCACGTTCAGCTGGTGAGCCCAGACCCTGTTAGCTGTTAGTTGAATTTGCTGACAACTACAAACCTTTCTGACCATCTTCAATCACCCGTTGTTCATATTTAGGGCCGGTTTTTCTGGTCTGGAGCATCGCGCTCTGCTGAAGAGTGCTCTGGGGGTCCTGGCCAGCCGGCTAAAAGAAGAAGAGACAGATTTGACTTTAGATCAGCTCAGCAGGTGGGAACGTCAGTGCACGTATTTCCTGTTTGCTGTTAGTGGAGGATTTGCAATGTAACCAAGTACGTGGTGTTTTATATGCTCAGGCATGCTTTTGAGTACCTGCAGAACTTCCGAAGCACAGTGCCCAGCCTGAACACAGCCCTGTGTCTGACCCAACTGCTCATTGTGCTGTCCCAGTATGGAGGATCAAACCACAGGAACTACAGAGAACAGATCAGTATGTTTCTGGTTTTATATGCTGTATAATAGTGGTTACTCTCTGTAATACATAAATTTTGAATGATACAATTTCCCCCCCAGCATCCCTGTCAAGGCATTTTCTCTGTCAGGAGTGGGTTACAGCGAGTGGAGAGAAAGAGCGAGGGAACAAATACAACGAGGCTCTTCAAACTCTCCTCAGGTACGTTGTGAGTATTAAGACACATGGATATTAGACTGTAATAGGTAGGGGAGAGAGAAGGAGTCAGTAAAATTATTTACATGCTTCATGAGTCATTTATCCTCCCCTCATTTTAGAAATAATCTAATTCCTGCATTATACAAGAAGACAAAATTAATTACATAAAATATTCATTTAATCTTACAAATGTAACTTAATGTAATTATTATAATAAGATGTTCTTTTACTAATTGAAAAGTCAAATATTAATAACATTTATAAAATATTTCTGAGCATGTTTCTATAATTCCCCCCCCTCCTCTCTAGTATTTATCTGGAGCACACTGATGATGTTTTGAAGGCGGTGGAGGAAATAGCAGGTGAGGGGGTTCCAGAGCTGATGAATGCTGCTAAAGATGCTAACTCACGCAGTTGGCCAACACTCAGCAGGTACGGCAGCCTAAAAAAAAAAGCAGCTGTGTAATTGTAAGGGATGAATACAAAACATAATATTTGAAGGATTGATTCAAATATAGTATATGACCATTTAATGTTAGACCAATCATAATCGGGTATTTCAGAGACATGTAATAAATGCAGATCTATGCTTTGTTTGGTGATGCTGCAGGCTGACGTTCCTGGTGTACTACAAGAGCATGATGGCAGAGCTAGAGAAAGCTGTGCGCAAGATTCCTCCCAGCAAACAGACAGATAATCAAGAGGTGTGTGTTTGTTGTGTGGGTGTAAATGTTATTTTAAAGTGCCCCATTATGCTTTTTTCGAATATTGCCTTCTACGCAGTGCTTGACGTGGGGACAAAATAGTTCCCCCTCGGTTGCAAGGGCTTAGTTTTGGTTTGAACATTGGGGGGATGAAGTGTGAACCGTTTAATGGGCAAAGTTGGTTGATAACATAACTGCAATAAAGTAATAGCGTAGTTACGAAGTGCCATGGGATTAATCTTAATTTTAGAAAATATCTCAACCAAGGGTGTATCTGGTACTCAGAAACAAAACTATGGGTGCTCCAGAAGGGGAACAAAATATCAAAAATGATATTTTTGATATTTTAAAATTTTCTTATTGGCCTAATAAAAAAAATAATTTTCCTGTCATCTCATGGAATATCTGAAGGCCAGGTTTATCCTAATATCTGTCATTATAAGCTGAACACATTTTTACACATTGGGAAAACCAGTTGTTTAGTCAATAATTCAAGAAGGGCCATACTTTAAAGCTCTTGATTCTAACTTGTACTTGGCCTTATGAAAAAGTAACATAGTGATTGCAATTGTTCAACTATAGCATTTGTTACAGTAAGGATATAATTACACGTAAGACCATTGATGGCTCCTGATTACCATGCTTAAGCCAATGTTAACTTTTTTCTTTTTCTTTTAGCATTTGTTATGAAAAATAGCAACACATTTAGAAACTATAGCTACAACATGGCACAGTTGTAATATAAATCTTTAGTGAAAAATCTATTCCCTTAAAGGGTTAGTTGACCCAAATATTTTAATTCTGTCATTAATTACTCACCATCATGTCGTTCCAAACCCGTAAGGCCTTCGTTCATGTTCGGAACAAAAATTAAGATATTCCTGATGCAACAAATTAATATATTCCTGATGTGAGAAGTGCCGGTACGCAAGAAAAAGGGTAAAATTCAATTTGCGAATGTAAAAGGTCTGCAAAGTTTCAAAGATCAAAGTGCACAACAAATGGAGTTTTCTCCCAAAATAAAGAACCAATTCTGTCAGTCAGTAATTCCAGTCTTACTTCCTGTTTGTAACAAATTTGCATAATGCCAGCCTATGGTCTTCATTGGCTGCCCCCGAACAACGTCTACTTTGACTCGCTCTTAAACACTGTAGTTGTAGCTGGAAGAGGCCTAGAAGTTTGGTTTGTGTTTTGTCGAAATGTCGAGAACATGCTGTTTTCTGCACTGCGAAGCAAATCCACTTTTTATGCACTTCCAAAGGACAGGGACCCATGCATGAATTGATACATTCAAACCAACGCCATCGTTACTGTTCGTATCACTCTGTATACAAGTGCTGAGGAAGTAGGGCTGTCACTTTTGTGAAAAAATCCTGTTCGATTTTTGAGACATAAGTGTTCATTGAATCGATTGTAAAATCGAAAATTGAAAAATAAAATGCCAAATATGGGCAAATCCACGGACAACTAACTGGCATTAGGACGAACGTAAAGAGGGCGCGCCGCGCCTGACACGCACAAGTCAGCAATATTTCTGATGATTTATTGGCGTGAAGTTTCGCGCACAATGACTAGTGCAACATTCTCGAAAAGCAATAAGCAGAGTGGACTGCCATAGCAGCATATATGAAAAACATTACCTCAGTCTTCAACATGGCTGTGTTTACGATTAGAAATGTCAAACAAATTTCGTCTACGTAGGCGATAGACCGTTGCCCGAATCTGTATCTGAATGCATGAGACTGTCTGAATACCGGGAAAATTCACAGTTTTGTAGTAAAAAGAGACACATTATGCAGAAGGATCATTGCTGTTATGCGTGTTTGTCAGAGCCTGCAGTTGCAAATGACGCGCGTTCGCTGCGGGCATAACATGACGAGCTGGACGCGCTCCGAGAAAAGACCGTTAAAATCGATTCCCTATTTTCGTTTTCGAAACTTGCGTTGGTTGGTCCGATCGATTGTGCAATCGATTTTCGAACGTAAAGTGACAGCCCTATGAGGAAGCCTCCGGAGCTGAAATTCAGTTATGGTAATGAACGTTTCGTTTCCGACACACACTGTAAACAGTAGACCAAACATAACAGACTGGACCATCTGACCTTTCAGAGTAGGGTAGGCTCTCAGAAAGGAGGGGTTTAGAAAGACAGAATCTTTGATCAAACTGTTTCAGACACTGAGAAAAGCGGTGATGCTGCAGTGTATATTATGAGAAAAACTTTGATGCATGGAAACCTATTGTAGGTTCCTCCAAAACAAAACTAGGAACCTTTAAAAATAGCATAATAGTGGTATTTTAATTATTTTTTAGATAACATGTAGAGCAAGTGTGTAGTGTCTCTCTCAAGCTAATGCCCTAAATCTATTCAGGTGCAGAGCGAGAAGCTCTTAACATGGAATCTGGCTGTGCGTGACTTCCACATCCTCATAAACCTGGTCAAGGTACAGAGACTTTCACATCTTTCTTGTGCTCACCTTCACATTTATGACTCTGTGAAAGCCTCTGCTACACAGCTGTGTGATGGTAATCTATAGGATTTTCTTAGTTTTTTTTGTTTCTTTTTTGCAACAGATCTTTGACAGCAGACCTGTACTCACTGTGTGTCTAAAGGTGAGAAATATTTGCACACACAAGTATGTTTACGACGAAAATGTCATTCATCACCCCATTGTTTTCACTTTGTCTTTCAGTACGGTCGTCTTTTTCTGGAGTCATTCCTTAAGCTTGGAATGCCTCTGCTTGACTACAGTTTTAAAAAACACAAGGTATTTCTGTCTTATTCATTTAAACTTATGCATAATGTTAGCCTGGCAAGCCAGACCTACATCAAGATGTTAGGTCTGGAAACTCACCATAGACACGGCTCAATCCGAGGGGCGGGATAAACGGTCTTTCAAATTCCCTCCGCACGCAATAGGACAGCGCTTAAACCAACCAGAGCGTTTTCCCAACAGCGGAGCTTAGTTGATAGATACAACTTTTGCCATATCTGGCCGGCAAAACGACGAACACATCTTCCTTTTTTAAAGAATGACTTAAGTGCCGTTCTTTGCTCTTTTCTCAAAGAAAAAATTAACTCCAAGTCCTCCAGAGTCGCGGCCAAAGCCGATTCGAGAGACCGTTGTTCTCCATCAGCAGCCCCCATTCTTTGTTTTCAAGTAGCAGCAGCCAGGTAACCGTCGCAACTCTGTCGTGTATGTTAAGCCCGCCCCCGCCTACTCTATACACAACGTGATTGGCCTGACCCAATCTGGGTTTTTGCAGCGAGAAGGTTTATTGAGAGTTGCTAGACCAACCTGGCTGCGAAATACATTTTGCTGCCGCTAGGGTGCGTCTAGATTTCTAGGCTAGCATAATGTTGCATCTTGCTCAGAATCAAGAGCTTTCAAACACAAAAATAATCAGTTTAATAAAGTGAGATTTTTAATCATTGCCCTGATGGATCTTCTCAGGAGGATGTCCAAAGTCTACTGAAGACCTTCCAGCTCAGCACCAGACAACTCCACCACATGTGTGGCCACTCAAAGGTGAACAGCTGCATCTTCTGTGCATGGTGGTCTGTGAAGCTAGACTGGGATTAAAGATTAAAACAAAACTACGGTGGCCCAGTAGTGCACAACACAACGAAATGTAAAAAGGAAACATAAGTTCACAACACAACGAAATAAAGCCACAACACAACGGAAACAAGCCACAACACAACGGAAAATCCACAACACACCGAAATAAAGCCACAACACAACGGAAACAAGCCACAACACAACGAAAAATCCACAACACAACGAAATAAAGCCACAACACAACGGAAATAAGCCACAACACAACGGAAAATCTACAACACAACGAAATAAAGCCACAACACAACGGAAATGCTCCCGACCACTTGAGGGCTCTCGGAGCCCAGTAAAGTTAGTTTTCCAAGTCATTGTTCTATAGAGTCAGCAGTCTTAATATATAAATACCACGATAAGTTTTAACAGTGTATATCAACATTACTTCAAAATAACCTACATGAATTATAGCTGCGTATTTGATTTATACTCGAGAATGCTTGGACGCGCTACCACAGCGCATGATCGTCAGGGAACGTCTGGCAATTCCACCAAGTGGTTAAAACGTATAATTTATTATAATATAATTTGATAAATAAAAATAAAAACCATTTGGTGAAATTGGAAGGAATTGGCACAATTCCACATATAATAAGTCAGTCTGGTCACTAGGAACATGATAAAAGAAAAAAAAAACTTTTACAGAAATTTCCTAAAAAAAAAAAATGTTAATTACTGTAAATACATGAAGGGTATTGGAAAAAAGTCATTATTAAGTCATTATAAAAGTCTTATTAAGTCAGTCTACTATCAAATACAATCAAGCTTTGGATTTTGAACATGTCTGTTTTTGAATGTTAAAAGTAATTTTAATTAAAACAAATTATACGTTTTAACAACTTGGAGGAATTGGCAGACGCTCCCTCAGGGATAATGCGCCGTGGTAGCGCGTCAAAGCATTCTAGAGTATAAATATGCAGCTATAATGCACGTAGGTGATTTTGAATTAATAAATGTCGATAAACAATGGTTAGCTACATACTGTTAAAACTAATCGTGGTGTTGATATATTTTTATAGACTGCTGACTCTCTAATGAACAATGGCTTGGAAAACTAACTTTACTGGGCTCCGAGAGCCCTCTAGTGGTCGGGAGCATTTCCGTTGTGTTGTGGCTTTATTTCGTTGTGTTGTAGATTTTCCGTTGTGTTGTGGCTTTATTTCGTTGTGTTGTGGATTTTCCGTTGTGTTGTGGCTTGTTTCCGTTGTGTTGTGGCTTAATTTCGTTGTGTTGTGAACTTATGTTTGCTTTTTACATTTCGTTGTGTTGTGCACTACTGGGCCACCGTACAAAACAAATCGTATAATACGTTTAATTTTTGAAGGCATTAAAGCATCTGTAATTATATTCACTGCTTTACTGTTCTCAGATTAGGCAAGATACGGGTCTGACCAATCACGTTCCAGCCTTGAAAAAATGTCTGGAGCAGTTTGTGTACCGCGTGAAAGCCATGCTCACTCTCAACCACTGCCAGGAAGCCTTCTGGCTAGGAAACCTGAAGAACAGAGACTTAAAGGTGAGATTTTAAACTCAGGTGAAAAGAGAAAAGGCACGTCAGGGCTTAAAGTCACCATAAATCAAAATGGACAATTCTTATATTTTTATGGAATATTGCAGTATTTATTATAAATGATTTATTCCTGCAAATTATTATTTATTTTTTTATTCATATTTTTAACTTTACAGCCCAAAAAAATGTATAGTACAGTCAGCAATGTGTAAAATGAGGACTTGACACTGCAAATATGCAAATAATGATGTTAACCCAGGGTTTAGGAATGTACAGTGTGAAACAACAGTTTATGAATACCCAGGATTAATAGAGTGCTGCAGGTATGACGTCACAACCCAGTAGTCTAATTCGCCGCTGGTTCCTTCAAGGTTTCCCTATGGGGTTTTTCGATTTATGGTTAAAATCAAGCCTTTAAGCCCATATTTCCAAATGAAGTGTTAGGAATAAAATCTATTATTAATAAACATTCTGATTTATTTACAAGATACATTTCAAGGTTATATTAAAAAATGTACATTATATTAATGTTTATAATTTGCATAATAGCTTTATATTATAAATATACAGCGCGTATAAAGCTATAATGTAAGTCTATACAGGGCACAGTGTACCATGTATAGATAATACAGAGATTCAAACCTTTTTTTTTTCTTTTTTTTTTGCAGGGTGAAGAGATTCTCTCACAAAGGTCACAGGCAGCTGATGAAGAGGAGGAGGAAGAGTCCTCTCAGTTGCAGAGTGAAGTGGAGGTATAATGACTGGCTGACTTGCATTATCCTGTATAATGCATAAGTCTAATCACCTGTACTCCTTGAAAATAAACCATTTATTCTGACTGTATATGCTGCATCCCAATGTAAAACAATTTAGTACACACTAAAACGTGTACTTCACTGCTGAGTGCTGACGACAGTAATAAGACTTGATGCCAGTGTACTGCATTAAAAATTGCATGTTGATACCACTAACCCTCTTTCATATTCTATTTGCCTTTACATGCAAGTGTTGGCATCTAGCTAAATTGATAAAAACTTGACTTGACTTTTTTAGGGGCATACACTACTATTCAAAAGTTCGTTATTTTAAAGGATTTTTTAAAAGAAAATACAGTAAAAACAGTAATATTGTGAAATATTACAATTTAATCATCATTACTCCAGTCTTCAGTGTCACATGATCCTTCTGAAATCATTCTAATATTCTGATTTGGTGTTCAACAAACATTTCTCTTTATTATCAATGGTACTGATAATACCTCTGTTGCACAAGGGGTTTGGGGTAATATTAACTGAAAAAGCATGCAGAGAGGATGGACACTTCAAAAATACTCCAGAAATAGTGTTATCTGAGTATCTTTCTTTTGTCATTATAACATATTATGATTTCTTATTACTATGCATGTTACTGTGGCCTCACAGAGCAAATTGTGTTCAAATAAATACAGATATGACAGATCAGTTCAGTTCATTTTGATAAATAGTCGTTATTTCTTTATAATTAAACTCATTTCTTATACCAAAATAACATAGTCATCACCTGCCCAGCCGAAGTATTGTGTTATCATGTGTTGTCATGTAATTTACAAAAGCAAATATACAGTACACTATGTCGCCTGGAGGTCTGTAATTGCCTTTAATAGCCTGTAATTTGGCGTCGCTTGATTTGGGAGTTTAATTTCCTCGTGAGATCTTTTATGAGACATTTTGTGATGTCAAAATGAAATGAAACTTTAATTTCTTGATGCTTAATTCAATCTGTTTTGACACAGGAGAGTGACTCCGAGGAGAGGAACAATGGCCAAGAGGAAGTGGAGGAATCAGATGAATCAGACTGAAATATGCAAGAATTGCTTGCTTATTTCAGTACATCAGTACACTATTGTTGCTTTATTATTCCTTCAAATTATTATCTCTTATATTAAATGGAAAAGATAAATAAAAAGTACTTTGATTTAAGCTGTTGTGTAATGTTCACTTAACACTAATCAAGTGGTTTTCTTGAGCAGCTCTCTAAGTGCGTTTGCATGTTTTAAGATGCTAATTTATTTCTTTTTCATATTTCAACACAAATGTTAATAATACATTCATGTCAATTACCTTAATTTTGACCTTTACAGTGTTTTTGTGTTTTATGTAAATTCTTGTCCAACATGAAGATTATTTGAATGTATGAGAGGAATATTGACAATTCCAATTAATAAAATTTCAATAAACACCCTTAATAATAAACCGTAAATGCTATGAACAACAAATATGTGTCAGCTGACCACGTCACACCCTTAAAAGAATCACTTGAGTCTTTTTAAAAATCGAACTGTTCGAAAGAACCGATTCGCGAAATTGACTCGGACTTTTTGGTTGGCTCGTTCCAAGCCATCCCTCTGACTCACAGTCACATGATGCAACCAGGAAGCAATGCGTTCAATGTTTCTGTGCAGAGGATAAACAAACGCTCAGCTGTGTCAATACAAAACTAATAGACGGGTGTAAACATACTTCGCAGTGAAGCATCGATACTGTAACATCTGCAGAGCGGCACGCATGCAAACAAACAGGAAAACTGAAGGATTGTTTTATCGAGTGCCATCACAGTAACAGAATTATTCTTACACATTGAGCGTTTCTGTGTTTGGTTTTCTGACAGCCGGGCAAAAATGTCTGACTTTGTCATTTTACTGCTGATTCTTTTTTTGGTCATTTGTCTCATCTCAACTCTGGTGGGCTTCGTTTTTTACACCGGACTTTTTTCTGAAGTCGTGATTCGGACTGGATCTCCTCCGGTGAAAAACATCACGATTGCATACAAGTTCAGAAAGGGATCGTACAAGGACAGCGGAGCTGCTTTCACTGAGAGCTGCAGTATCGGACCGAAGCTGTCTTCTGTCGGTGTTTTTTACGATGACCCCAGTCAGGTCTGTAGCTCACTTCTCTCTTGATTCACTGATTCTTGAGGCAACTTCACCTTCCGTGTGTTTTTAAAACAACAACATTTCCACTTTAAAATGAATATGTGATGATTTATGGAATGTTCTCAATACAAATAAATCATTTAATATATTTTTTTTATTTGACAACCCCCCACTCCAAAAAACAAAACAAAACGATGACGTCACTTTATCGTTTACAACCCCTACCTGTCATCAGATCCAAAATTCCTCTCTGTAACGAACTTGCTCCTTTAGTGACGTTACTTAAAGCTGTAAAAAGGCGTTTTGTGACTTTTTAACTGGAATTGTCTAAATATTAATACCATGGTGAATTGATACACTAAATGATTAATATAATGCTCCAAGGTTATTCAAAACTTACTATTGTATAACCATGGTGGATTTAATTATTTGAGTGATAGTGTTACATGTATTATAGTTAACTTTGCCAAACAGCAGTTTTAGAAATGTGTTTGGCTTGGTTTGTTTCTTTATTTATTAAGTCTTTATTAACATGGACTGATTTTGGTCCAAACTTAAAGCCTACTAAACATTTCGCTCACTTGGTTTGACATACAGGCTCATGAGAATAAAGCCTCAAGCATGTTATTCTATTCATATTTTAAATACATGATTCACTTCAGTAAACATTTTAATGTTTTCAGGATTGACTCACTGAGGTGTTTTCATCAGTCGGCTTCATAGCCACAATGCAAAGCAAAATCTGCTTTAACACTAAACGTCTGGTCATTCCCTAATATTGTGTCTTAAAGTCCACATGAAATCAAAATTGACCATATTTACTTTGTTTGCCTTAATTGATCGTTTTGTGGTGAACAATTCATCCATGCAAGTCAATCCACACAAAAAAATTTTTTGGCTTCGTAATCTTTAATCAAAATCTGAAAATGCCCCTCCCCTCTGCATTGGAGGACCTTCTCTGATGATGTAGGTTTGACGGCTTGGTTTGGGAAACGCTTAACCACTCCCCTCAAACCGTTAGTCTGCTATGAGCAGAGATGGAGAGGAGGAGCGCTAGAGTAAAACCCTGCCCTCTGTTCAATATTCCTTTTCACTGGGAAATATGTCACAACACTGGAGAAAAGTCGTTTGCAACTTCCGGTTCACGTGGACTTTAAAGCTACACTGTGTAGGATTTGCTCCCATCCGACTAGCGGTGAAAATGTTTATGACTGCCAACTGCGTTTTAACTCCTACGGTGGCCGTATTATTTCAAATCTGCCGGCAGTCGCGAGTAATCTCCCCCTCGCATTCGTCACGGTGCCACTGAGTGTCAAAACGCGAAAGGCGAAGCTTGAATTTCCAGGTATGTCCCACTTTGGCGAATGTATTTTCAAGATGGAGGCGCAACATGGCTGCCGCCATTCGAGCGACTCGCTCGTATGTATTCTAAATGACAGATTCTACGCTTACGAGAATACTTGATTAGTTGGTAGAAGTAATTACACATTAATGAGCACATATCATTTTGAAAGAACAAAGTGTTTTTTGCTAAGAATCAACTTAAAAAAATTGCACAGTGTAGCTTTAAATCTATCATTATATCCTAGTTTTCAGTGTATCTAGAGAATAATTTATAACATGCTGTGCATGGCTCTGGAGGTGAACATGGACCTCATGGAGGAACAAATTGGAGGATAAAGACATTTGAGACACTCTTGATACACATCCTCATACTCTGAAAAGAGAATGGATTGAATTTGGCCTTTTCAGCAGAAAGTGGAAGAACTACAGCATGTAGAATATGTCAGATGTCTCTCAGCATCTAGTATTTATATCCGAACAGGTCATGCTAGTAGACTCCCTGAATGGGTGTCATTAATATTACTACACTAATCTAAGGCTGCACAGTCATCGCAGCATTTATGCAGTAATTGTGCTTCAGTATTATAAGGTTGGGCATTGGAAATTAAAGTTGACTGCTGAGGTAACCGCTCTGTTTTATTTTGTGCAGCATGACAGTCATTGCCAAATGGACTCACTGGCATGCAAGAATGACTGGGAACGTCCCACTGGTCCCATATTTTTAATTATACCAATGTTCTGCTTATTTGTTCTTCTTTTATATATAACTTGGACAAGGTGGAGTTATTGCATAATGTTACTTGCTGGTTGGAGTAGCATTAGCATTCACTCGATCGTGTTCTGTTTTGGATGCATTTGTCTCTTTCCTGACCCAACTGCATGAACCCGGGCCTCATTTATAAAATACACATACGATCAGATTTTATCCATAAATCAATGGATTTTATCTCACTTCAAAAGTGAGGAACAAATTAGGATTTATAAAGGCAGAAACTGACTTTTATGCATACGCCAACTGAAGAGCATGCATTGAAACTTTTTGCCCTCATAAACCAGTAATTAAACAAACCAAGATCATTTATTTAAAAAAAAAATTATGTGCAAGGATAAATCCTCAATAATAAATATTGCAATATTCCTTTTAAAAAAATATTTCATGGTGACTTTAAGTAGCCTATGAGTTGCCTATCCAGTTTAGACCTTTTTGGACAGACATTCGGATATTTGTCATCCATCTTAGAATAGAAAAAGGAAAATATGATCACATTTTCTTATGCTTCTGCATTAAACACAGGGCCAATTGAAACACAGGGCCTATGGTGATGTGGCTGTGACTAATGTGAGTAAAAAGGGACACAAATTATGACGTGAATGCCAGGCTGGCAGGGTGGTGTTATAGACCGTATTATTAACGGCCATGATATTCGCTGAAGTAAGTTAGGAATATATTAAACCATGACCAGTATCAAGACAAAAACTGATGATTTGTGACATTAACAAAAAATTATCATTAAGTGCAATGCTTTTACCACCTGGTACTTCACTCTTTTGTGGTACTGCCATAGTATTTTTGTTAGGGGAAAATGAGACATGACATGAAAATGATAAATTAAATGATATGTTTCTTTTCCAGAGAGCTAGATTAAAGGGTTGCTTACCCCAAAATGAACATTTGTCATCATTTACTCACCCTTATGTTGTTCTAATCTTAACCATATAATTTTCTTTCTTCCATGGAACACAAAAGGAGAAATTTAGCAGAATGTCTGAGCTACACTCTTCCATATAATCAAAGTGAATGGGGACCAGGGGATGTCAAGCTACAAAAGGACAAAAAAAGCATTATAAAAGTAGTCCATGCAACTTGTGCGCTGTATTCCAAGTCTTCTGAAGTGATAGCTTTGTGTGAGGAAAACACTCTTAATCTTGCCTGACAGCCGAAGTCACCATTCACTAGATGGAATCGAGCAGCTTGGACATCTCCTGTTGTGTTCCAATGAAGAAAGAAAGTCCTATGGCTTTCAAAAGATGTGAGAGTGAGAAAATTATGATGGAATTGTCATTTTTGAGGGTGAACTATCTGGATGTTTGCAGTGCTAAATCCAATAAGGAAATGCAAAATAAAAGCTCAGCAGAGCATAAGGGTGTTTCCTCAGTGCTGCATAAACTGCCACGTTACTCGGCTTAAGCTTGTCTCAGTGGAAACTGTCAAAGCAGGTCATGCCTTCTGGAAACCAGTACAGTATTTCCCTAGCCACTAGATGGTGGTACAGTGTAAAGAACGTAATTTGCAGCAAAAATGGTCAAGATCAAGCCTACATGTATGGAAGTCTAAAATTTGCAGGGCTGTTACTTTTAGTATTCATTTCATGAGTACAGTGACGCCACATCATACCTGGACACTTACACCCACATAAAAATGTATGATAATGTTTTAGATAATGTTTTTTTAATTCTAATAATTATTTTTTCTTAGTTTTTTTTGCTCTCAGTTATGTACAATAGGTTTTTGTTACATCTTATGTTGTAAAAGTATGTTTATTGCATTATTTTAGTGTCGTGTGTTACCATAATGGTGTTTTGCGTTTGTGCATGACATCTAGTGACATGTCGGCATCTAGTCATAGTTGGGGGCGTGGTCTGGCGTGGCGAGGGTGGAGTCGGCGTGGGGGAAAACACCGCGAACATCGTGTGTATTTGAATGTCTTGTTGCTATGGAAGGCCAAAAGGGCCAAAACATGTGAAACTGTCGTGTAAACACGTAATTACGCGTTAACGCGCAATTTACGTGTTAACATGTCATTACGTGTTAACACGTAAATGACGTGTTAACACGTAAATTGCGTGTTAACGCGTAAATTGCGTGTTAACGCGTAAATTGCATGCTGGCACATTGGAAACCATGGAACTTTACTGGCTGGTATGGCTATCTAAGCACAAATAACAAACAAATCCTGTAAATTGCAGGATTAAATCTAAAATAAAATTTGAACAATGTCTTTAAAAATGAACAACACACAACATTTAAAACAATACATATCCTAACACAATAAAAAGCATGCAACTGTGTGAATCAGAAAGTGGGAGGGGGGTTAATACACCACTTACTGATATTTAGTTTTTCATCAATCAAACTTCTTTAAATGAATAGTTGCTTTAAAATCAATTAACACAACATACAAAAAACACCCTTCTGTTGATGAAACAGTTCAGTATTCACTGCACAATGAAGCACTGCAGTCTATTAATGCATTTATTAAAAGTAGCCTAAATGTATATCATCAGAGCTATTCTCTTTGATTTTATAACATATTCAGCTATAGACACACAAATACACTAATGAAATACATGTTTTTATATTTTTAATAATTAATAGTGCATATTGTTTTTCTAAATGGAACCATCCCTACACCCAAAGAGCACAAAGCCGTGCAGCACTTTTTGTATTCCTTGTATTAATGAAAATGCATGTTGTGATAAAGCCCTACTGTTGGTTAGTAGCCTACTGCCGGACTCAGTACTGCCGGACTACACAGTACTGCCGGACTACACTCAGTACTGCCGGACTGAGTGTTTGGCAGCGATCAGCCAGGTGTGGACATGCAAAATCGGCAGCTAAGTTACAAATCAGACCGACTGGTCTGTGGTCTGTTATCCAACCACGTATATGTTTTTTTCTCAGTGCGTAATGAATAGGGGTGAGTTTTCGTATATATTTCGCCTTTGTTATTGATATTGTTCTGAATGTCGAGATTTGCTCGTAAAATTAACGCATTTTAAACTGCGTCACAAAGTGAAACCAAACCGTTGTCATATCAGACTTTGAGCTCGAAAATGATTGTAATTAGATTAGATTATATTCTCTACCTAGTTTCAGATCAACCGGTGTGTTCAATATTGTTTGAAAATGTTGAATTTAATGACATTTTATGTTTGCTACTGTAATATTGAGCATATACAACGTTGCGATCGTGCAATCTGCATGTCATTGTTTACTTTATTATGTTAATAATATAATCACGCCGCACGCGGTTTACCCAAGTAGGCTATGTTAATTTATATAGGCCTATTACTTAATAACTGAATGTTTGTATCATTTACTGATATGCTTAACTGCATGTTTGTATCATTTACTGATATACTTATACAACTGTTTTCTTTGTTTATATTCTGTTTATTGCAGACCACACATTTGTGAATTAACATATACAAACTCCTTTGAATAAATAAGTTCAACTGGGATTCCCTCTCGTGTTTCTCTTACCGGAAACACACACCACCATCTCAACTGCATTAATCCTGAACCCTTGAGCGTCCCATATGCTCGAATACATGTTTTTCATAAAGTTTTTCAATTAAGGGTTTTTGTTATAAGTTTAACCCCTCTACCCCAAAGAATAACATCCAACACAAACATGCAGCAAAAATTGACTTTTGTATACTGCAATTTCTGAACTTTACTGATCACACCACTAATTTACATCTGGAATTTTGTCTACATCACAAAATATACCCGTATTTTCCGGACTGTAAGTCGCTTCGGAGTATAAGTCGCATCAGTCAAAAAAATGTGTCATGAAGAGAGAAAAAAAAAAAAAAAATATATATATATATATATAAGTCGCACTGGACTATGAGTCGCATTTATTTAGAAATGTATTTCACACACACAAAAAAAATCAATATTAAGGATGGGACAGTTCTCCGTCATGGACGTGAGCGCTCTGAAAGCGGCACTAAAAGACTGCTTTAAAACTTTCACAGAGACCTCAAGCAGAAAGCAGAAAGCCTGTCTTTAAATTTAATTTCGTTTTGTATTAATTGTATCTTAATTTTAATCAATGTTTCATCGACCAATTATCTGGATGTAATAAATAATATTATATATATTATATGTATAAAAACAAATATGGATTGAAGCAGAATATGTCGGTAGATAAAAACATGTTGTGAATTTTGTAAAATATTACATTAATATTTTTTCAATACAGTTTGAGTTTTGGACTTAATAATGCTAGAGTTATTGGAACTGTTTGAATCACACAAATCGGAAACAATGCAGCCACCACCGGAATCAAAGTCCATTCATAAATGGATCTGTTATGTTAGGATATGTACGAAATTGAATTTCTAATAAATGTGAAAAATTAACTAATTGATGATTCAGGGTTTTGCACTGTCGCCCAAAGATTATAGCCTATAATTAGTTTGTTTTATTTCGTGAAATATCAATCTTGTCAAAATAAATTAGCCTATGTGTATTAGCTAGCATTATACCAGCATAATAATAATATTGATGATAATAATAATAATAATAAAAGAAGGATATTTCGTCCTTCGAACGTTATTTCGAACATTTAAGTAGGCTACTGCAGCCAGGCTAGATCATCAGCCACCTAATACCCTGAACAGATGCTACACGATTTCCTGCACGGCGGATCGGCACATGTTACATGCTAACACAAATATAACATATAAAATAGTAGCAGAAAATTTACAATGAATTTAAATAATAACTATATCATTAATAATTATTCCAAACACAACTAATTGCAATATCAGCTTACAGTCACTCAGAAGAGTTGGCAACTGCAGAATCAGGTCAGTGAGAGAGAGATTGTTTCTGCTTCAGTATCAAGTCTTCATGTCAGGTCCAGCCGGAGGACTTTGTCCACATCACAGACAATATAGGCCTAATCTCTGCAGGCAAAGGGAAAATCCAGATCCAGCCTTGACAACATTATCCACACCTTGAGAGAGAGCCCGCCCCGGTCGCGCGCGCGCACTCTCACCCTCACCGCACTGTCGGCCACCACAGAAGACCAGTTTATTATTATTTTACTATAGTAAAACTATGGGTTAGCCTATATTCGTAAGGGTCTGTCTGTCATCTATCTTTACTTATTTGTTGTGTTATTCAGTTTATAATGACGTTTATAATAACTGCATCCAATTTCTAATTTTTGTCATTTTGTCATCATCATTTTATTTGCTTAGTTGTGCCATCCTCATATTTTTCTTTTAAGGACTTTATTTTTTTATTTTTTTTTATTGATATCGATTATTTAATTATCTTGTAAATACCAAATGTCATCTCTGAAAAAAAAAAAAAAAAAGAGAAATGGGTTAAGACACGACATTTACTTAGCCAAATGTAACATAGCTATAACTCTCTGTTAATAGACATGGGGGGATAATTCGAAGTCGAGGATAATTTATAACTCTGAAACAACATTCCAACTGCAACGGTATTTTGATTTATTGCATATAATGGCAGGCTTTCGCGCTAATCGCGAAGCAACAAACTCATGACAAACTTAAATAAAGTAAAAAATAACTATTTTCAACATATACAACCCACCGTGATAAGTTTAACAGTGTTTATTAAAACCGAAAGTAGTTTTGTGCTGTTTGTTTTCACGTCTGCGCATCACGGGCGCGCACCCAACTGAAGATGCCAGGTGACGTAGGCTCATCGTATCCATTAGGTAAGCGCTCGTTCACAATCTCATGAATAAATACAATACAACGAAGATGTGCATCACCACATTAATAGTCATGAGAATGATTACAAACAGTTACGACAGGCAGTGCCACCATGACACAACACCTTTATTTTATTTGAATTATTCATGATAGAGTGACGCAAGCACTACGCTGAGCATACCTCATCAGCCATCATAAGCCAACGACAGTGACGGAAGGGTAACTTGCAGGAAACTCGAGTGTAATCTCCAAATCTATCCAACATATTGGCGAGAATATAGCATAATCTCTTGTTCTGTGTAGTATTCTTACAATATATTTTAATAATTGTTGGTCTTATATTCACTGATTTCACATTTGAATATGCATTGTAAAATGCCATTTTACGGCAGGAGTTCTGTCTCATTTCAATTATTAATAATTCAAGCCACTCTTGTTTTAGATTATTATTATGACATACGAATGTGTGTGTGTGTGTGTGTGTGTGTGGTGTGTAATGTAGTATAATGTGTAAAGTGTAGTGTGCGTGTTCTAATATAAATAACTTTGTGATATATGTTTGTGTGTGTGTAATGTAATATAATGTGTAAAGTGTAGTGTGTGTGTTGTAATATAAATAACTTTGTAATATATATATATTCACTTCGAAAAACACTGCAAAACAATGCACTATCTCAGATTCATAAGGCTTAATGGTGTTATCAGAAGGGGCTCTTTAACAAATAATGCATAGAGGTTAAATTATAAAAAGATGCTTTAGAAATATGCTACAGTATAAGTGTACATGAAAATACTGTTTGGAGAAATGTGTTATTATCCTTACACAATTTCTATTGTGATTGTGAAAACGGTCATGACTTTCAGGGCTTAATTAGTTATAGTTAACTGTCTAAATATGCCCATTTAAAATGTAGTTGTATAGCCTATATTCTGAAAAGACATTGTTCAACATGTATTTTCACATTAAAAACTGCTTTTTCCAAGCTTAATCTAATTAGGTTCTGTGTGTTTGAGCAAGAGCACCTAACCAGTAGGTGGTGCTAATGTCCAATATTTTACGTGTTAACACGCAATTTACGTGTTAACCATAGACAGTAAAAGAAATGGACACAGCGACCCCATTGGAACTCAATTGAGACAAGTGAAGCCCGTTTTCAGCGATTTCTTAGCACTTCCTTTCCTGACGCGCAGACTCAAACCGAGCAAAGCGTTACACGGACCACGTGAGCAACCCGTCTGTCTTCTAGTAGCTGTGCCAAGAGAAATCTGAATCATTCCCTTCCGAATCTTGCAGAGACGGAGAGTGTGATTAGGAGCTGTCCATGAGCTTGGAGCAGGAGAAACTTTTGCTAAGTATTCTGATTAATTATATTGTCATTTTGCCTCCACGTCTCCCCGATTGCCCGCGAGCTTCTCCTCCCGTCCATACGGTAATCTCTCTAGTGTGCGACAGAGAGTCGCGTGGTTATGACGCAATCGTTAGCCTACTTTTACAAAAACTGCTTCTACGGGGCCATAACATAAGCTACAAGATAATGGAGCATTTTATACATTGTCGTGTTTCTTTAGAAATAAAAAATGGACAAATGGAGTCTTCAAACGCCTCAGATGTAAAGTTATTCGCTGTCAAAGTGACGCCAAAATGAATGGAAGTCAATGGGATTGCTAACGCAAGTGAAGTTCTGCTACAAGATGGCGGCACCCGGTCGACTTCAACTTCCGGTCGACTTCCTTCCCGCTTGGTGTTAACACGTCATTTACGCGTTAACACGTAATGACGTGTTAACACGTAAATCGCGCGTTAACGCGTAATTACGTGTTTAAACGACAGTTTCACACGTTTTGGCCCCTATGGCCTTCCATACGTTGCAAGCATAGACTGTAAAAAAATATGGACGTAGTGTCCGTGACGTCACCCGTAGGTTTCTGAAGAGCATTTTTGAAGCCTAAAGTGGGCGGAGCCGGCCGTCGCCATCTTGGCCTTGCGTCACTCCCGGATAACAGAAAATAGACAAACAGGCGGGGCGTGAGTGGAGCTGAGGAGCCTGGCTATCTGAAATCACCTAGCTCGACGTGATCGAGTTAGCTGATGATGTAAAGCCAATTAAACGTTCCTATTTTTGCCCTTCGAAATATTATAATAGTTAAAAGACATGGCTACAAGTGAGACTGTGTATTACTTCGAGAGGGTTTGTGTGTGACAGTGATTTATGTGCATACATGTCCGTCACTCTTTCATGGTCCGTCAGCGCGGCATCGCTCAAGTTCGTAGAGAGCTTATTCAGTCCATTTTAAATTCTGATTTTGGCCGTCTCTCAAATGGGTTAAACCATAGATAATTAATATATAGATAAATGCGCTAGAAAATCCGCGCTCATTCATTTGCATTTATTGCATGGACGGAGAAAGCGCCGACGCCTGCATGATTTCATCTGACGGTACATAAGCATATTATAATCCATCTGTTCCGTGAGAGCAGAACGAACGAGCATTTATTGACGTTTTAAATTTGAAAACTCCAAAAAGCAACGAAATTGTCAGACGAGACATCCATTAGTGCATGTTCACAGAGGAAAACAACTGAAATACAGCGCTGGTTGTTCTCTCGAACGATAACGACGGAATCCAAAGACGTGGGCTTTGTACCCAAGTATTAAATTGTATGAAATAATCCCCCCAAAAAAAGCACAAACACTGCAGAGATGGCAAGTTCAGCAGCTAACATTTGCTGAGGTGAAGTGACGGCTAGTAACAGCAGACAAACAAACGGCTAGCACTGACAGCGGCAATCCATCTGTCACTCAAGTGGCCACACCCTTAAATTTAAATATTAATCAACTAAACGGACGAGTTATAAAATAATTCACCCCCCTCACAGTTGTTATGAAGGGCAAAATTAGCTGTATAGACCAAAGCCACATAGAGATCCAGGCTGTAAACATATTTTTTTCTGCTGTAAAGTTGGTAATTTTAACATGGGGGAGATACAGATTTGACTCACTTCTGCAGCCAGGCCAAGCGGCCAGTTAATGAATTGCAGTTTAACTCACTTCCGTGTTGGTTTCAAGAGAGAGACGGGGAGGTTGCCGCTTGGTTGCAAGCATAGACAGGTTGCAAGTCATTGACGCCTGCCGACCGGTAACGGTACATTGCCAAATGAACTTGAATAGCTTATGATTGCCCTTATTTAATTAAAAACTGGGTCAATGACCCAACCAAATGGCCGGAGGTGTCGTTTCCAGACATATTTTGTTATCTGGTATATATATTACTAATATATATACTATATATTACTAATTTATCAGAAAAGGGCTGTTGGATTTACTGTTTTCTTTTTCTAAATTACAGTTTAAAGGGGTCGTGAAATGAATTAAAATGTTCTTTATGTATAAGAGGTGACTCTTCAATAAAAACATACTGCATGTTAATATTCTTTTCCACCCTTCTGAACGCCCGGATTTGAAATCGGGAGAATCGTGAATGCCTTTTAACATGCGTAATCGTCCTATGTACTGGAGGTGTGTTCTAAACAACTCATGTGTGTCCATCAATCACAAGAGCGATAGATATAGAGCTGCACAATTAATCGTTAAAAAATTTCACGATCCCGATTCAAACACCCATGCGATGTTATTCCTAAATGACAATGATTCAGCTTCTGCCACTGATCCATAGAGAGCAGTTGTCATGTATAGGTATGAAACAGCTTCACAAAGCTGTGGTCTTTTCAGACACACAGTATCATTATTTCTGTGTTACAATAATTCTTACAGAAGTATTGGGATAAAAGTTTATAGTTTAAGATATAAACACTAATTTCTATGGTAGTGATCAAAATAGCTTGACGCTTCAAATAACGATTGTATCATTTACATCGTTACACCAGTAGTTGGCGACAAGTGACTGTTAAAAAATGTATTTGTCATTGAATCATTCAGGAGACTCATTTAAAAATGCTGATTCATCCAGTAATTAAACAAGTCTTTATGACTGAGTGATTCATTAATTTATTCAAATCATTTTTAAATAATTATTTAAAATGGACATTTATGTTAAATTACATACATTTAAATAAAATAAAAAATACATATTTTTAAATAGACTGCAGCAATTAAAATTTTGTCAGAATCTCTATTAAATTACATTATTTTGTATAGTTATTCAAAATCGTAGGAAAATCATGATCTCAATTTAAACAATATATAGCCTATAAATTGAATCTCAATTTATTCAGAATCGTGCAGCTTTACCGTAGCAACCGTTGTTCTCTCAGTGGATGTAAAGAAACTGTACTTCCAAAAACTTTGCATAACCTTCCTAAAGATCTGAGAATTATAAATGCATGGCTGAAGTTTATTTTTTTTAATGATGTGCCTGTGCGACTGAAAGATAAAGTTTTCATTTGTTCTTCATATTTCACAACAGATTAATTATTCTCAACATGCCTCCAAATGTGTTTTCAAAACATCTTTTATTGAAAGACATGACAGTGCCTGCCAAGTATTTTGTCCTTGGAGGCAACGCAGGTAAGTACATTTCTGTCATGACAACTCTCAGAGAGATTGGCATGATAATAGATATAAGTATGGTAATGGATATGGCAATGTTGATGTATTTAGTCTTGGCGGAATAGATCTGCTGCTGCTGCAGAGCAAGTACAGAGACTTGCTACTGCCAATACATTCACAAACATTGCTGTGAGCAAGTGAGACATGTTGCTGCTGCACATGTAACAAACATGAAATAACTTGTGTAGCAGATCTATACAGGTGGAGCTGGGGAAGGTGGAGGGTTTTTGAAAGCGCGCTGCACGGTGCTAACAGAGCAATCACTACCGTATTTGAATGTTGAGCTGCAGCGCATTGGCCGTGATGCAACAGCAACCAATCAGTTGCACTATGTAGATATTGATGTGATCGATACCAAATTGTGTTGTGGACCTATCAGTCTGCGCCATCTAGAGTTTCATGCCAGAACATCCATTGTAGACCCGGTTTTACAGTGTGTTTGTGATAAACATCAAACAGCGTTTAACGCTATTAAGATACCAAGTGTATCATTGTTTGAGTGTTGCTAGAAAAATCCAGTAGCACCTCACTGCAGTACACGAGATCCAGGGGGCGGAGTTGGATCCAGATCTAAGGGGTGGAGATTGGTAGGTTTAGGGGTGGGTTTAGGGATCAGGGAGTGGAGATGGGTAGGTTTAGGTATATGTAAGGTGGGAGGAGTTGGATCTTGATCCAACTCCTCCCCCTAGATTTCATGTTCTGCAGTGAGGACCATCTCGAAAAATCAGTACATGCCCTGTGTAAATGTTTTCTGCCTCGGGATCTGACTTGGGCTCAAACATATACGGCTCTATCACAGCGCTTATCTAAGCACAACATTCTGTAGAGGGCGCGAATACAGTGCGATGGCTTCAATCACAGCAGTGGGCATTGACTTCCGTTTATTCCAGAGATAACGCCCCTTTTGAGGCGAGGTTTTTTTTTTCACTGAGAGTGGAAAAGTTATCTAATTTTTAACTTTTTTTGGTGCAAAAAAATGTGCAAACTTTACAACTAACCTTTTAGAAACATAACCTTGAGAAACAAATTAAAATCTAACACTGCATCTCATGATGAAAATGCTTGGTTTCAGTTGGTGATTTTGTTCTTAGCTACATTCCACCTCAAATCCAGATAAAGGTCTGTAATGCTGCTCTACAGTATTTTGGCTGCTTTCCCAGCTGTATAATGTAGTCTGGCATCCGAGGGGATTTGCTGTGTTTATTGTCTTTGGTGACAGGGTTGGGGATTTTGATTGGCACTCTCACCTTTTATTGTCCAGCCACTGTCTCCCCTAAAGCCAATTAGCTTCAGATCTGACTATGATAGGTTGTTAGCGCTCGCTGAGGTCACTGTCCGATTTTAATTGGCATAATGCTCTGTGCTTATTAGCATGCTCAGTTCTCTCGCGGGAGGCAGGGGTTGATATGGTCTGTTTCAAAAGGTCAGCTACCAGCGGATCCAAAGTGTTTGAGCTTGACAGGGTAAAACAGAGGAATTCACTCTTTTGAAACATGCTGAGAATGGCTGTTCCAAGCTTGTCAGTGGCAAAACCTTTGAGTTATCTTCGGCATTATCTTCTTAGTGGTTCATACACACAGCACCTTTACCTCATGAGCTTAGCACAGCTGTATCAGTGATAGTAAAAATACAGTAGTATTTCCAATGATGGACAGTAGTGTTGCTAAAAGTAGCGAAGCTTTATGGTTCAACTCACCAAGGCCAAAATTACAATAAAAACAGTAATATTGTGAAATGCTATTTATTTAAAATAACTGTCTTCTATTTTAATATATTTTATAGTGTACTTTATTCCTGTGAATTTTCAGCAGCCATTACTCCAGTCTTCAGTATCTCATGATCCTTCAGAAATCATTCCAATATGCCGATTTGGTTAAATCATGGTACATTTAATTTTCATAATTTTTTGACTGATAGAATGTTCAAAAGAACAGCATTTATTTGAAATGGGATTTTTTTGTAACACTGTGAAAGTCATTACTGTCACTTTTGATCAATTTAATGCATCCTTACTGAATAAAGTATTAATTTCAGATGATGAAAGCGGAAAAGCAAAGTCAGTTCAGAGGTGGAGTCAGTTAACTTAACACACACATATTTGTTAAGAGAGTAAATGTGGTCAGTTTTCATGTTGAATGGTCTTATTTTACAAGGCTAATGGCAATAGTTTTGAAAGCATTAGCAGTCAAAAATGGTAAAAACTTGTTAAATCAACAAATGTGTTGTTAATTTTGTATTCTGGTCCATTTCTGTGGTTGAAGTTGTTGGTCATAGCAACGTTTTGGTGCTTTATCACAAATACTGACTCAAGTGATGGTTTGTGACTCATGTAGGGTATTATGGGACGGGGAGGAACCTCAGAGGTGAGACAACTTTGACTTTAATCCGTTATGCTGCGTTTGAACTCTCAGTGGTTTTTATATTCAGTCACCTTCATTAATTCCATTTGGCCTTATGATGTACCAGCATGAAACCAGCTTATTTATAACCGTTTATAAATGGAAGAGCTTATTCTCTTCGGGTGGTTCATTCAACCCAGGTGTCTACGTTCAGGGCTGACTGAAGAGGACGTCTTTCAGTTTTTATACGGCAGTCAAAGCGAATCAGTTGTTACTTCTGTGGAACTCAGGCTTGATTAACACTCCACAGAATCTCTACAAACACTTAATCTATAATGGAAGTTTATGGTAGAAGCAAAGAGCTGCCTTAAATCTGGCCTACTTTGTCCAAAGTTAATAAATTAAATCAGCGAATGAATAAAAAACCTTTATAGCTATTTCACAGCACATCAAGTCCCTATACTCTGTTCTACACTTTCATCTTCTAAGCTAAAATCACTCTGACATGGGTTTATTGTTCTCCATGATATATTCTGTTTTGTTTCTTAAGTCAAAGAATTCTTCACAGTCAATCATTGAACTAGTCCACTATATATATCTACAGTATACTGAAAAAATAACATATAAGACGTATACCATTTCATAAATCTAAGATGAATAGAAATATACATAAAAGAGCTTTTATTTATGGCTTTATGTCATCTGGTTAGGACACGATGTAGTAAGTACTGTCAAGCAGGATTCTTCAACCTTCTCTGAGCAGTTGTGTCGTCTTTCAGTTCATCACCTTTGAAGCACTTCTGCTTCAGCCATCAAAGCGCAGCTTTCACTCAATTTCAAGACAATTATTTTCAAACTTCAAATCGCATGCTGTGAGCATTGTTCCCATTTTCATCCATAACCCGCAGGAATTGAGGACTATGATAGTTTTGTGGAGTAAAGAGTTAGAGTTCGGCTGTTTATTTATTGAATATCTGTCAGTTAGCCTACTTCACTGAAGAACTGTTTTACATGTACACCTTTAAAAAGTTTCGGGTCAGTAGTACGAAGTATATAATGCCCACAAAGGCTGCGTTTATGCTATCAAAAATACAGTAAAAACAGAAATATTATTACAATTTAAAATAACTGTGTTCTCCTTAAATATATTTTCAAATATAATTTATTCCTGTGATGGCAAAGCTTAATTCTTCTTAAGCATCATTACTCCAGTTTTCAGTCTCACATCCTTCAGAAATCATTATCAATGTTGAAAACTATTAGATCATTTGATAAATAGAAGGTTCAGAAGAACAGCATTTATTTGAAAGATATTTTTTGTAATAATGTAATAACTTTGTCACTTTCATACAATTTATTGCAAACTTGGCTGTCTAAAATGATTAAAAATGTCTTGAAAAACCTTTGAACGGTAGTGCATGCATATATCTCTAAGAAATATAAATGGTGTTTGGTGGACATGACCTTAAACCAGCCCAATTATACAATGTTTCCTTAAGGCCGTCTGACGTGTTGTTTTGGATACACAATCCGCTTATGAAACATGCTAATACATTTCTGTTTACTGAAACATTTGTTGGGCTATGAGCTGAGCTGATCCCTCATGTTCAGCTTTTTTGTACATTATTATCCCTTCTGAAGATGCATTAACACAGACCAGGGGAATAAAGTTTTTCTTATGAGGAAAAAATACGAAAGGACGGAGGACGAAGAATGCTTTCTCCAGAACGGCTCTTTGTTGTCTCAGGGCAGTGGTTTAAAGTTGAGGGATTAACAGGAAGACTGACTTCACATTTATAGGCATTTGCAGTGCTGAACCTTCATATTAATGGTTTCTTCTCCTTTTCTTTATCTGACTTGCTGAACTTTCTGTTCACATCATGACAAAAGAAAATCAACCAATCATGGGTGTTTTGTCCAGCTACTAGCAAAATGTCCTACATGCTTGACTTTTGAATGCCAGTCGCCCTCCTCTGCCTTTTTTAATTAGACTGATGGCGTGAATGTTGCCTTGAGCTGGGAGTTATGATTAGTTATAGCCTGGTTTTGCGAGAGCAGTGGATGACTGATGGACAGTCATTGTAGTTCCAGGCGCTTCAGTTTAGCAGTGTCAGTCAGCTAATGAAGCCGGAATCGAGTGCATGCAAGGTGGACCTCACATTTCTTTGATTTATGTCTCAAGCTGATGTTAACCATCTTTAAATAATAGCCTGAGCTATCCATCAACTTAATTTGAAGCATGCATTATTAAGAATCAAATGAATCAAATCTAGTTTTCCTAAATGCTTCATGTGAAGGTTTTGACTTGCAGTGCAGGGTTTCGGGTTGTCTGCTAAATGCAAATACCAATTATTTGCTCTTGTGGCCCTTTTCAATGCCAACTCAAATATTATCCGAACTAGTCTTTTTTTTTTTTTTGCATACTCTATTTTCTGCCCCATTAATTCTGTCCAAATTAGCCCCTACCAAACATAGCACCTACGCTTCCCCAGAAATGCACCATCAGTTTCAATTTCATTCAGCATGGGAGCCTATGCAACATTTGAGGACATTCAGGTCAGCTAATTATCTTGAGGAACTGACAGGTTATGCATATTCATAGTTCTGTGCTAGTAAAGTTTACTAGCAAGTTCTGTCTCTCTTTCGCAAAATTCCATTTATATGCACCAATACCTAGTCAAACACAGCAATTTTTAAATAAAACTTTGATAACATTTTTAATATATTAAAATATAATTTAGGGACTTGCATGAAGCAAGTCATTGATTAAAAATTGTCTGGTTCACAGAAAATAACTGAATTTAGCTAATTAACCGAGAACTCAAACACATTTTTGCAATTCATGTCCATCCATGTTTAAGAATGTTTATGTCATGTATAATGCAAGCCCTTCTGGAAGGCCATTATTCAAGCTTATTTAAAAAACAGTAGCTTAAGGCTTGTCCACAAGTGTGTCATTGCTATTATTATTTAATGTATGCAGGCTAGCTGTTAACCTAATGTTAAACCTAATGCTGGTTGCTGCTTGTTGACCTGGATAGTATTTTTTTTACTTGTCGTGTTGCTTACTGCCTCCTTTTGCTTGCTTGTGTATCTGCAGTCAAATCACAGAATGCTCCCTCCTGTAAGTTAAGTTAATGGTTTGAAGCTTGATATATAATTTTAAGCCCAACTAAAATTTGTAAAAATAAAATGCATTTTATTATGTGTTCTGATTTATACTATACCTTCAGCTCTTCTAGGTGGCCAGCAGAGGTCTCCCCAATGCTTATTCAGGACTTAAATGTACTTCAATGTACCTGTGTCATATGTCCACTACCTGATTTGTTATATTTTATTATATTGTTAATGCTGTGAGTTTGATGCATTGCTATTATGCATGTGGTGTGAAACAGGCCTTGCAGTTCATATAGAAATTTTAGAAAGTAGGACACAGATAGGACTTGTGTAGAACTTGCCCATGTGAGAGAGTTTGCTTTACACCGATAAATCATTTTTTAAATTCAAGAGTGAGACTGTTGAGTTTTTTTTGCCAGATACTGTCCTGATCTTCTCTGAAGTAAACTCCATGAACCTTTTAGTAATTACACACCATACAGGTTTCAAGAACATTCCACAGGAGGTCTCCGAGAGGAGCTTTACTCTCTGTATGAAACAAGGCTGCATATATGATTAAATATAATGAGGAAGAGGCGGTTTGTAGCAAGTGTAGAGCTCCATCAGGTTAAATTGAGTGCGGTTCCATACTGAGTAGCACCATGAAAACCCAAGTTCTCAAACCTCGGGTAGTAAACAAAACCATGACATTTACACTGAATTCACTATCTGTTTCATTCATATGGCTTTGTATCCTCAAAACCAGCTGGCAACAGCATCGTGAAGCCCTAAGATATGGAAAAACTGAGCATCGTGAAAGCATCGTGAAGCCCTAAGATATGGAAAAACTGAGCATCGTGAAAGCATCGTGAAGCTCTAAGATATGGAAAAACTGTAATATCTCAAACAGTAGAGCATGTTGCTAGCATGAACTAATAAAATGTATGTAATACCTTGAAGGCAATGTGTGTTTGCGTATTTACAGTAGTTCTTAAATATCACTATTTATGACTGCACACACACACATGCGTTTGGCAGACATTTTTATTAGATGTTTAAAAAATGTTTCAATTGTGGTTTACACATAACTCCAGATATCAGCCTGAGCTGCTTGAGCGGAGCTGGTGGTGTACCAAGTGTGTTAATTTTGGAGCGTAGTCTGATGATTCACTGTCTGTGAATTATTTATCAATGTCTAAATGATCTGGTGCTGCTAATTTTTGCTAAATCTTGTTGATTCTTCATTTGGTTTGCAGCTTCCAGTATGAAGTAGGCAGATGCCTGTTGAATTTTCATGAGTCGCCTCTTGAGCCAAGGCTGAGCCGCCTCACTCTCTACAATTATGCAGATCTGATCACCTTAGGGACTCCTGGGGTATTCAGAGAGCTTTTGCCATTTCTCCGCCAACCCTTGATAAAAAAAATAAAAAAGCAACACTCTCCCCGACCTGCACGCTCCATAAACCATGTGTTAGCCGTGAACATGCCGAACGTGGCTGGGGGGGGGGGGTTCCCAGAAGTCCTAGCCCCAGGAGGATGGAGCTGAGGGAGAGGATAAGGGTTGGGAAAGATGAGAAGAGTCAATCCTTGTTACATGCCTGCTAATAAAAAATTACCACCTTTTTATTGTTGCAGAGCCTTCATCTGTCAAAAAACGATGGCCCTTGCAAAGCCGAGCAGAGAATTGCTTTTGAAAATTGCTTTTCCCTGCAGCAGGCCTCTGGAGGGAATACCGAGAAGAAGCCGAGCAAATGACAATGTACTGCACTTTAGTGGTCATCTTGGATTCCTGAAAGCAATGAGTGCATTCAAAGACTGTTTCCTACATCATTCCGTTCTAATAATGTGTATTCTATGCATTCAGGGGATTAATGAAAAAGATTGGTTTATAAAATGTGTCTGCAGTGCCATTTTTAGCCTGGCTATTTCAGCGTGTAGCGCAGTGACCCCTGAATGCGAAGATGCATAACATGGCATATTGGTTCTTCTCTGCATCCATGTGGTCGCCACAACTCGAGAACCAATTACGCTGTAAAAGAAGGCCTTATCGAGCCCATTAGTGTGCGTAGTCAAATCTGGGGCGACTGCCAGGAACGCTGATCGTGAATTCGCTTCCTTTTCATGGACGTCTTGAGACCAAATCTTTTCGGTTATCTTTGATTGGCAGTGTGAAGATTAGTTGGTTTGTTTGAGAGGGCTTGTGGGTATTATTTGATTTGGTACTGCATTCTTTTGTTCGTCCACATCGTTTGGGTGATTTATTTGACATAAACAGACAAACAACAAGTGAAGGGAAGTGTATGTGTAGGCCTTCTTGCTTCTAGTAATTGCCTGTTGTCTCTTGGGTGCGCTGTCTGGAGAACTGCCTGAAATTCCCACTTTATTTGCTGACAGTTGTGTAGGACAGCAGCATTGGAGAGAGTTCTGAATACCATCATTAGTCCCCGGCCGGAGAAATAAGATCTTCGTGCTGGGAACAGGGACAAAATGCACACAGAGGAAAGAAGTACTGCAGGGTAGAGAGATGAGTGAGTCAAAGAATGGAGGTGGAAAAGAAAGACAAACCAGGAAACAGGAAAAGAAATAGGCTTAAGAAAAGGATGTAGATACATTTGGCATGATATCGGTTTCTGGTGCTGCTGTCAACCTGTTGAGAAGATCATCTTTATCGTCGACGTGAAGCATTCAATCCAAATTACGGATGTTAACTACATATTGAATCATTCACTGTAGTGGGCAAACCTGCTAGATAAGTAATTAGAGGTCACAGCTTTATAAATGCCTTAATTGGTTTGTCATGAATGTTTTATTGGATTGCTAGCTCCAATGCTCATGTGATTGTGAGGAGGTGTTAGTCCTACCATGAGACGTTGCTAGAACTTAGACAGTAAGACACCATCTGACCAACCACAGACCGCTGTGCTTAGGGGCCGCTCACATATCGCGCCTAAAAACGCGTCGAAAACGCTAGGCGCGCCGCATTCTCCTTTTTTCCAAAGCGCTCGGGTGGTTGCGCTCCGGAGGCGTCTGTCGTTGCTAAGCTTGGTTCTTGTCACGTGACCTGCGGTGCGCTTGCGGCATTCTGAAAAGTTGAGATGTTTTTATCTCGATGCGGCGCGGACGCGCTTGGAAAAAACGAGCGCGTCGCACCGCGACCGCGTCGCTTCCATTATGAGCGCGCATACCGCGCGGCTACATTTGAAATAACGAACTTGCGCGCGCAAAAGACGCGATATGTGAGCAGGCCCTTATAATGCATTTTGAGGCAGTTTTATCTGACTTTGTTGAAACCACAACAATATTGCGGGGCAGAAAATGCTGGGCAGAAATGTGTGCAAACTTTGTAATCTGACCAGAAATACTGTCCAGAAATACCAGTGACTATTTTTTCCTGAAAAAAGTTTAATGTAGCGTTACTATGTACAGCACAGTTCAAAAGTACGGGGTTAGTTATATATATATATATATATTTCTGAAGGATCATGTGACACTGAAGATGTAATGATGCTGAAAATTCCGCTTTGCCAGCACACAAAATAAAATATATTTTAAAATATATTCAAATAGAATTTAAATTGTATAATATTTCACAATAGTACTGTTTCTTTGCAGGCGCAGTATTCAGCACAATCTGATGTAATCTGTCTCTCTTTGTGTTTCAGACTCAAGCAGATCAGTGTCGGTATGTAGTGGGCAGTATACTGTGTGAAAATGAAGAGAAACCTGATGAAGAGCTACAGCATCTGTATGAGAAATACGGCTACAAAGTCATCTCCTTCCCAGAAGTCACCTGTGCCGTAACTTCCTCGTTTCCGAACAGATGCACTCTGTCCCCCGTCTGCGGCGCTTACAGAGTCTACCCTGAACTACAGCAGTATATAAAGGTATCAGTCATGCTTTATCTGTCTATCTATCTATCTATCTATGACAATATGCCGAACTTCAAATGGTCAGAGTGCAGCGCTCTGCTTTATTCATTGTAATTTCCATAGTGCTTTACACGCCTCACATCACTAGTGGTCAATATCAGGCACATCTAATGGAGGACAGCATGTGAAATGTATAGCGAGGAACACGCGTGTAAATGGGAAGAAACAGCCTTAGTAACTTCTGAATGGACAGATAACTGGATAGAGAGATGAAAAGAGGCTGTTAATGAGGTCAGTTTGTGTGAGCTTGCTGGTTGGTGTCTAACAGCGTGAGTTCAGTGCGGTTCAGTGCTGTGAGATAATGTGATGGATGATGCGCTACTTACCATTTGTAAACCATAATGACGTGTGAAACTTGAGGTGTTAATTGTATAGGTAGGTGTCACTTTTCTAGTGCTAATGCTTTTCTTGTGCTCTATATGTGCACTGGCAACCAGATAGCAATGCCTTGGCAACCACCTACTAGACATTTGCATTGAGGTGGCTGTGTATATTGGGTAACCAACATGGAATGCACAACCAAAATTGGCACCCTAGTGGCTCGCAATATTGTCGTGACAATCTGTCCTAGTTGAAGTGCTGGCGCACGGGAATCTCATACAGTTACAAAGCAGTCTGTACCAGATGCTCACTTATTTCACTACATAAAAATGAATTTAGTCTATTAGCTATCCTTGAACACAAGGAATTTCTGTAGTTCATGCATCAGCATGGCTCCAGACTGTGACTAAAATAAACTCAAAATAAACCAAATAAATATTTGCAACAATAATTTATAATGTAGTTGCTGTCTGGAAAACTTTGTGTCCATATGCGCTTTCGTCAGATTCAAACTGCTAACTGGCCAGCAACTTTAAGGCTGTTTTGTGAATCTTTTCAACTGACTGACTCATTAAAAAGAATTGGTTAATCAAACATCACGACTCGATGGATAATTTATTAGAGTGCGTCTTATTAACCGGTTGTTTTTTAATGAGACAGTCAGTTGAAAAGATTAATGAAACAGCCTCAAAGTTGCTGGTCAGTTAGCAGTTTGAATCACAACTCATCCAGATTCAGTCAGTGACTCGTTCAGGGCCGTGTCTGCAAGTCAAGATAGATTGCGTAGATCATTGGTGACAATTGTTTTACCATATACTTAGGCTTACAATGCTTTTGGTAAACAGAACCCAGAGCCATTACTGAGTTCACAATGACTATCTCATGAGTCATTTTTCGTTTATGATTCAAAATGATATACTTTCATGAGACTTACTTCAGTCTGCTTACTGAATGGTTGTTCATATGACAACATGTAATTTAAACATTAGTTTTGTTGTAGTTAATTAATAACGGTATTCTAAAAACAAAAACAAATTTCATTTATTTAAAAATATTATTATTAATTAAAATATACCTACGTTTACATCTATATCTACGTTTACATAGACATTTTTTTGTTTCAATCAGAAGGAAATCATTCCGATTGGTGTATCCAAACATAGTGTTACATGAACACTAAATAGTCCGATCGGGTTAATGTGCAAGCTTCAAATCGCATGACATTCTCCTGCATTTCATCACAGACGAGAGGAGGAATAGAGTGGTGCAGGTATGACGTCACTTTTTAGGCCAACCGGTAGATGGTTCATTGGTTCCCTCTACAAAAACCCAATAATATTTTTCCATAGGCTTTTGGATTATCGCAAAAAAAAAAAAGCTCTGTGATCAACAAAAGTTTATGATACTTACACGTTTTGTCCTTTTTTTTTTAATTTTGAAGCCTAAATGCAGTCGCCAGAATTAAAAAGCTAATGGTAGGCTATAAACGAACTACACCAAGGTCGCTGGACTTCAACATCACCACCACTAAGCTTCCGACAACTCTTTCAGTTTTTATCTAAAAAACATTTTAGAATAGTTTATAAGAGCACAATTATAAGCATAACAAGGCTGTAAAAGCAGATTGATCTTACATGTTCGGCATGATGGCGTTTAATTTCCCCGACTGCCTCTGTAGTCCCATTTAGTCATTTGTTAGCAACTGCCTTTTTCAAGACAAGTGACAGTTTTAAAAAATGTATATTGTAGAATAAAATGTGAAAGTATCTTGAGCTTGTGTTCACCACAGACCTTATTTCAGCCATTTAACCAAAACACCATTTTTGGCCTACAAATCTATGTCATACCTGCACCACTCTATGATAATTTTAGAATGACACGTCAGTCATTTAACATTATCCCCTGGTTTCACAGACAAGGCTTAAGTCTAGTCCGAGACTAAAATGCATGTTTAAGCGGTTTTAATTGAAAGCAACTTGCACTGACATATCTTAAAATAGTGCCATTGTTTTGTCTCCATTTGACTATTCTGACTGTACGATTACAATTGAATTATTAGGGTACATCATGTAAACACAGCTATTGTTATAATAATGTTTTACTATTATAATGTTTTACTATTATATAATATAATATAATATATAATAAAATAGCAAGTAATTAATATAAATTACATATATAGTATGCAGATTGTGGTCTCATAAACCTATTTTTGAAAAGGGATTGACTATAAACACAATTTCGCTACAGGTCTCAGTCCATTTTCTTGAAAATGGCTAAAACTATGATGTAACCAGTTTCACTTGTTTACCTGCAACTTCCATTCTCACACTTTTTCTTTTGCTTACCTTCCTTATTTAACTCACACACACACCAAACCTTTTCTGACTTGGCTTGTCAGACAGCTTATTAAGAGTAGTGCAATAGTTACATGAGCAGTGCAGTGTAGGAGTCAGCACAATATGTATGTTGCATTATGGGACTGTGTGTATGAGTTTGTAATGTGATGTATGTGGAGTGGCACCGTGTACAAAGACGGGACTGAGCAGATGAATAATGGAGAGACATTCACAAATGCAAGTGTGTATGTAGGCAGGGACATGTCTTTACAATGATTTATTGAATAGGGTCTGGCAGAAGTTCAGACTGGCACTTCCTTTATTATGGAACTCAAGTAGGACTTCCTGTAAAGACCTCTGTACACCCACCACTACCACATAGCACATGCACCACACTTCAATTACAAACCAGATATTACAAGTCACCAAGGAGTCAAATGTATGTGTCTAGAGCATTTGCTCATTTGTAATACATTGCGATTGGATTATTTTATTAAATCATGTCCACATATTATATCTATACTATCAGGCTTGTTTTTTTTTCTCAACAGTATTTTTAATTAAAATTGTTAACAGTTAAATTATCATGTGTCTCATCTTCTAAATGTTTTTGTCAGTAATTTCGGGACAAAATTAACGCTTTTAAATATACCTACATATATTTTTACTAATTCATTTTAGTACATTAAAACTGTAACATATGGTCATGTGTGAACATTTTTGGGTGATACAAATAAATAATTAAATTTGCATTTAAGTATAGAAAAAACTGATTCAGTTTGTACTGATTCGCTCATGTAAATGAACTAAACTAGAGGTCTGTGCAGGTTGGATTTTTTTTTTAAATAAGGCTCCCGCAAGATTCTGTCCCACTCTCTCAAAAAGTATGTTATTATTTTGTACCGCTGATGCCTGCAAAAGCCCACGGGAGAAGGTCTATGGGGATTTTTCAGTCCCGGTCCGGTTGGATTCTGTCTTGTTCTGGCTTTTTAAAAAAAGTTACTAAAACTATGATTACAAATTGTGCAAATAACATTCTGTACCTTTAAAACATTAAAAAACATATAACATTTATTTGTCGAGAACTGTATTTTGCTGCAGTCCTACAAGTCATCACACAAGATTTTGCACACGTATCAGTATCAAATCACTGCAATACTCTCAATGTTTCTTATTTTATATCGTGAGGTCATTGTGAGTATTCAATGCATCACCCAGCCCAGTTCCTGTGGAGTGGACATGTGTTGGGAATGGCTTCTGTTGGTTCTCTGCCGAACGTGGCATTTGGCACGGGGTTGTGTGGTCTGTTATGGCACGGGTTAAACACCGAACTGTCTCTCTGCCAACCCTTAGATATCCCTTTTATCTTCACCATTGACCAATCCTTTCTTGTTACTCCTCTCCCACACCTCTCCATCTTTGTATTTGTCCCTCAGTTGTCTTTTTTTGTATCGTTCTTCATGGGGCTGATATATCACTTGTCCACTCTCTATCGATAGCAGACACGGACACATTCTTCTCAATCTGCTGAGAGGCTGAGCCTTTGCTGATGATGATAAACACACACACACACGGACCATCTGTTAGACAGCGGGAGGGCAGAATCTCCTGCTCCCACACAGGAGTTCACTCCTAAGAAAAAGCGTACACAGAGTATGTGGGCAGTCCCATTACTCCGTAACAGTGATTTCAAGCTGTTAGTGTGTGTTCGAGTGTGTGTTGATCCAGCAGACGGCTGGATTGACTAAGCCCATTAAAAGAGGTGATTCTTAAGAAGTATAAAGGAATGGCGAGATGGACTACATTAGAGGGATTTGCCTGAACCCCTACAGTTCTCCCAAAACGCACTTTTGTCTCAGTGCTAGAGTCTTGTTCAAACTCGAAATTTTTAATCCAAGTTTTAATCCAATTAACAGCTACCCACTGATCCACTCAACTTCATGTTGAAAAAAGAAGCCTATATATATGTACTTATTGGTCAAACTGATTAATGTTTGCTGCCTGAAGTTTGAAATATTTTGTTGCAGTTTTTATAGCTTTAAAAACATGCTAAGCTCTTCCAATCGTATCTGACATGAATGCATTAGTTTAGAACAAAAAAAATTGTTATTTGTAAAGTTGTCTACATCATCCTTTAGGCTGTAGAACTGCTTTGGTAGTTATGCATCATCATAGATGTAATAGAGCACAACTGCCCACTTTTTCAGCGACCTTGGTTCAGAGAGTATATATTTTCCCATTTATTTTCTCCATAGGCATTATGAAAAATGATTCAGTCAAAACTTTTAAGTATTAAACCAAAACAACCAACTCTGAGATGAATCACAATACTCTAAACATGGATTTGAAGTCGAAAAGATCTTGAAAATCATTCAAAAAAAGACAAAGACTGTCAGGTTTTTTTTTATGAGGCAGTGAAATACTCGATTCAAATGATATAATCTAAGTAAAAACTATTGACCAAGTTATTAATTGCAAAATATAAAATTATATACAAATATATATGATCATTCGCAGGTCTTTTGATGCAATTCTTGTTTCCATGGTAACAGTGACTTCTCTGCTGGGTGAATCTCTCTTCAAGATTATGGGTATGAGGTTCTTCCCAGGGAATTTGGAAAAGCTCATTGTTGGTCTATCTTGAAACTTGTATACCATAACGTTAAAAAATTACTTCTATATTGAGAAAATTAATCTTCTGGAACCCGACTGCTGTGCTCTCTTACTCTTTTGCTCCAAATAAATAGTATTTTGCGGTTTGTTATATCACATCAGCTAACAGGTTTTACTGGCTTTACATTGTCAAATATTGGTTATAACTTTGCAAAGACAAGGTTAATAAGCATATCTCACTAGTTTCATGTTAACATGTGCAGTGATCAAGTCTTATGGCTACACTATTGAAACAGTGTGAACTTTATCATTTATTTCTATGCAATGCCATGCCCCATTGACTTCCATCATAAATGCAGTTGTTAATGCATTTTTTGTTTTTGTTTTCAGGACATTTCTATACAGTACATATTCATGCAGTTATCTTTTTACTTTGATACAGATTATTTAACATCTCTACCATTTGCTGTTAACTTGTTTCACCAAGATTTTGAGATTATCAGCATGTATGATATATTCTCTGCTTGTGTAAAAGCATTTTCGTCAACATCATTACGTATCATTAATCACAAGCAAATCTATCTCAAGTTGACTCCGCCCACCTTGGCAGTTACCTGAACAACACACTGATTCTGTTTCCCTCTGGTCCAATCAGCTCTGTCCCCCCCATCCTCTTTGATGTTATTATTTGTTAAATTAAACATGGAAAATTGGTTGTGGTTGTATACGGCATCCATATTTAATGAGCTTTCCACTGTGTGGGCAGCTGGAAGAGAAGGACAGTGAATCTGAGGGGCAAAAAATTAATCTGATAAAAAGATGAATGGAATCAAGAATATGGTGATAAGTGAGACTTTTAGTAAATGGCTACTTCATTATATATATGTATATGTGTGTGTGTGTGTGTGTGTATGTGTGTACATACTATTATAATAATTCCTATGGAATCACTCACTTAATCATCTTCTAATTACGGAATGTCTTGTTGCTAATGATAGGACCCCATCTGGAAGTTAATAAGGCATTTTATTTTTAATAAGGTTTCATCCCTACTAGTAATTTCATGTTATCAGTATATTAACTGGAGCTTGTTGTATATATCACAGTCTATATCTATAGAGAGGTAGAGAGAGGTAGAAGGAGGGATGGAAACTGACCACAGCTCCCCTTTTGTGCTGTATGTGCCCCTCTAGATGGAGTGTGTGTGGGTGGGCTGGCAGACAGGCTGTTTCGAGCTGTTTGATCCTCACAGGTAGCCCTACATCTTTAATGAGACCCCGTCAACCCTCCCCCATCTCACTCACTTTCTTTACCTTCCCCTGGCCTTTCTTTGGGCCTATTTACACCTGCTCTTAACACCTGTTTTTTTTTGGGGGGGGGGGGGGGCATCTGAAAAATGTAGAATGCATACATGCACTACAGATGACAGGATTATATCAATCAATAATGTTTCAGTTTAATAAATATAATAAATTATATTTTGGTAACACTTTCTTTACAGTGTCATTGTTACATATGTTACATGTAGTTATAGTATTAACTATAAATTATGCCTAATAACATGCATCTAACCCTAAACCAAACCCTAATTCTAACCCTACAGCAAGTACTTAATGTAGTTAATTTTGCAGTTACTTAATGTTACTCAGTACTTAAATGTATAACTACAGTGTAACAAAGACACCTTAAAATAAAGTGTAACCACATTTTTTTATACTCAGAGCACAAAAACCATGAGAATATCGATTGAGTGGTATCACAGTTAAAAGTCAAAACCATGATGAACAGTGTCTTTTGACTAAATATTTTTGCTACAAGAAGGGAAAAGGTTTAAACAGCAATCTCTCTGCAAGCTAACCACTTGTTATCAGATGGATGTTAATTGCAGGGTCTCTCTCTCTCTCTCTCTCTCTCTCTCTCTCTCTCTCTCTCTCTCTCTCTCTCTCAGTAATTGCCCCGCATTCTGCAAGAACTACACTATTTGTGCAACCTATTAGACTAGTCTTGTCTTCGTCTGTGAGAAGAGGACAGACACAGGAGAGAGGGTTCTCACTTGAGCGGTTCAGTCAGACAGACAGTCTATGACTTAATCAGTGAGAGAGCCAATCAGTGAGTGTGTTTGTTTGTGTGTGTATGCATTCTTGTGAGGGCATGGCCTCATGCCAGATATAGCTGCTTCATAATTGATACGATCTTCCTGGAGCATTGTATGTGTGTGTGTGTGTGTGTGTGTGTGTGTGTGTGTGTGTGTGTGTGTGTGTGTGTGTGTGTGTGTGTGTGTGTGTGTGTGTGTGTGTGTGCATGTGTGCTGTCTGTACGTTATCTTGGAAAACTGATGCATGAGCCAGGAGCAAAGACGTGTCCATCACAGCACTGAACCACAGTGGGCTTTGTAGTAAATGCTTAAGATCTCGGGATGTTCACGGATTCACTTTCTTCTCGAGGTTAAGGAAAGTTCAATAGAAAATCCCTCCAGGCGAGAGTGATTTGCAGGACAGATAAATAGGAAATTCATTCATGCTTAGCATTTTTCTGTTTTGAATTTGTTTCCAAAGCAAAAATATGCATATTTGTATACAGTACATTTAAAGAAGCGTTTCTCAACTCACCTCCCAGAAAGTTTTAGAATGTCTCCCTATTTAAAGTTGGCATGAAACACAAGTTGCGATCATCTTTTCTTCCCTATTGTGACGTATATCCGCATGAAATGGCTTCTTGAACAAGAAAAAAATGTAGTACGGCACTTGATTGCGTCCATCTGTAATTTATTGGATGGTTGTGGTTTGCTGTTGCTACGATCTCATGTGAGTGACAGGTTGTCCCGCCCTCGCGCCAGTAAACGCATCATCAGAGAAGTTCTGAGTGAACATCGGATAATAAAGATGTTGGTCTACATGTCATCTATTCTTCTACCCTCTAATTCAGAGGATGTCAAACTTTAATAAGTTGTTTGGAGGAGGCAAGTCCATTGAAACCTCAGAATTGTACATGAATAAGTTATTCTGGTTTAAAACCAGTTATTAAAACCAGTCATTAAAAGGCTTGTTCATATACTTTTAACATTTTCAAATTTGCAACATAATAGACCAAACAGAAATAGAAATCAAGCAAGAAAATGTCACTGAAGCTCATGCGTAGTTCACAAACTACAAAAATGTATTGTATTTAAAAATGGGGCATTAAAGGGGTTAGTTTATCCAAAAAAGAACATTCTGTCATTACGGAGGGACAGAAATCTCATTTGTCTTCTGAAGATGAACAAAAGTCTCACAGGCTTTGAACGACACGAGGGTGACAGAATGCTGCAAATTTTCATTTTTGGGTGAACTAACCATTTAAAGGGATTTTAAACCCAAACACCTGTACACATTTCTTTCTTCTCCTGAACACAAAAGAAGATATTTTGAATAATGCTGATTTCGATTCCCATTGACCTCCATTAGAATTTTTGTCCATACAGTGGAAGTCAATGGGACACCGAATCCATAGTTACCAACATTGTTCGAAATATCTTCGTTTGTGTTCCATGCACAGAAGAAATAAAGTCAGTCTACAGTCCAAAACTTGAGATGGTTGTATGGATCTGTTGGATTTGTGTTAAGCCAGTTTCCCAGTTACTTTCTTCTGCATTAAGGTGAACAGTTGGTGGTGATGGAAGTGAGACCCAAAGGGAGTATGGTTGAGGGGTCAGACCAACACCCTTGCACATTAACAGTGCATGAATCAGTCTCTGGCACCTCAAAATCCATGAAAACACACACACACACACACACACACACACACACACACACACATTACATGAAATGTTCGTATATGTTTACTTCTAAGAGATTTTTCCTTGAATTATTGAATTGAATGGGTTATAGTTCAAGATTTTCTGCCTGATATTTAGTCTAGTCAGTGTTTTCTTTAATTTCATTATTAAAAATATTGACTAGACCTATTTTTCGCTTAACATGAATTTTAAAAAGCAGATTTTCTCCTGCACTTTGGCTGTATGATCAGATTATTTTACCATGCTCAATTTCTGTGTTCATTTGTAAAGTACCTTGGTTTTACCATGTTTGTTTTGACATGTAGCTATTGTTACACTGTGGTGTTTTTATATAATATTTGTTTTAAAGTATACATTTATATATTATACACACACATACTGTTCCAAAGTTTGGGGTCAGTAAGATTTTGTATTTATTAATTTTAAAAATGAATACTTTTTGATGGTATAAAGGTGACAGTAAAGAATTTTTTCATGTTACAACAGGTTTAAAAAAAAGATTTTTTTTTACAAATAAATGCTGTTCTTTTGAACTTTCTATTCAACAAAGAATCTTTAGAAATATGTGTATCATGGTTTCCACAAAAATATTAAGCAGCACAACTGTTTTCATCATTGATAATAAAAAATAAAATAAAAATTCTTTAGCACCAAATCAGTATATTAGAATGATTTCTGAAGGATCATGTGACACTGAAGACTGGAGTAATGATGGTGAAAATTCAGCTTTGCCATCACAGGAATAAATATATATTTTTAAATATATTAAAATAGAAAACCATTTTTTTTTATAATGTAATTGTAATTTGAATCAAATAATTGTGCCTTGGTGAGCATAAAAGATTAAAAAACATTTAAAAACAATATCAAAACCAAGAATCATTAAACGGTTGTGTATATGTATAGTTTATTAGTATATTATAGGTTATATTTCTAGCTTATGGTGCCACATTGATTTTTCTGCTGTGTTTCCCTCCTCTTCCCTTAAATGATGTATGCCACCTCGGAGAAACCGACAGCATTTATCTCATGGAATATTAGATGTGCTTGTTTTTCGTAGACAATGTGAGACACAGCTGGTCTGAGAGAGATAAGCTAAGTCTACATTTATGTTGTTTTCTGCTCCATGTAGCTTGACCCCAGGTTCTTGGTTGAGTTCTTTTGTGTGATTTGTGTGATTGTGTTTTAGTGAGATCAATAACCCTTAAGACTAATAAATAAACCCAGTGGTATAAACCCCCAACTAGGGGGCTGGAACCCAGTAAACTAGGACCTCAAATTAACTTGTTTTAAAAGTTAATGATTTAAAAAAAATGATTTAATGATTCAAAAATTAATGATAAAAAAAATACGCAATGGGTCAAAACAACTAAAAATCAAGATATTCAAGATACAACTGTTTTTTTCCACCTCTGGATATATGAGGAAGCCTACATTTAAAAGTGTTATTTTTAGATCTGGAAAAGTAAATGTGACCCTGGATCACAAAACCAGTCATAAGTCGCACGGGTATATTTGTGGCAATAGCCAACAATACATTGTATGGGTCAAAATTATCGATTTTTCTTTTATGCCAAAAATCATTAGGATATTAAGTAAAGATCATGTTCCATGAAGATATTTTGTAAATTTCGTACCGTAAATATATAAAACATTTATTTTTGTGTGTGAATGCAGCACAATCACGAACATAAATGACAACTTTAAAGGCGATTTTCTCAATTTTTCGATTTTTTTGCATCCTCAGATTCCAGATTTTCAAATAGTTACATCAAATGGAAAGCTTATTTATTCAGCTTTCAGATGTTGTATACATTTCAAATGTAACTTAATCAAATCTTATAACATCATGGGCATTTTTTATAATGAATATACATTTTTCTAGTTATGCCAAGCTCTAAAATATTTTATCAGGTAGAAATTGTGCTTAAAAAAATATTCTTAAAAATCCTCACCCTTAATCCTTATCCAGTAAATCATGAAAAACTGGAAAATTCAAATATTGTTGTGGACGAAGGTGGGCCCCGAGTCAAAAAGTTTGAGAACCACTGGTCTGACCAGTCATCTTTTATAGCATTGACAGGACTCAACAATGCACTTTGAATGTGTTTTAATGCATGCTAAATATAACCCAACCTAAAACCTTGGCAATTCAATTGGTGAAGCTCATATGAAGAGGCAGTAAAAATACAAAGTTCACTATTGAAGTTTTTAATGTTTACGTAAGACCTTACATTTAATTCCTGGTCAAGACTGTTTGGTTTTTTTAACCTTCTTCAAAATATCGTCTTTTATGTTCCACTGAACAAAGAAATCCATACAGGCTTGGTGTGACATGAGGGTGACATTTTTGTAAGAATTTAATGGATTTACTTGGCTTTTAGGTTAAGTTTCAGCCTATTTTAGGGTGAAATGTGTTATTTTTTTATGTTAACCTGCCATATCAGTTTAAAATGCCGAGACAACTGTAAATAAACCAATCACAGGTTAATTCACCTGAAATTTGTGAACAGTGAGGCTCTGTGGCTCTAGGACCATCCAACACAGCAACATTTCCTCAACCAATGGCGTGGGGCTGTCTGTTCATTCAGCCAATGGCAGACAGAGGACTAATGTAATTTAATTTTATGGTGCTAATGAGGCAGAAATACACACTTCCCTTTTTAAGCGTCTTTTTTTTAGGCTGGTTCAGTTCTGTTGAGTACGAGTGCCTGTTATGGGTGTCAGACGATTATTTGCGCCTTACCGCTGTCACTTGTGTTTAAAAGCTATTAAGTAGTGTGTCGTAATCAGATAAAATGAGGTATAATGTAAAAAAAGAGAAAAAAGGTTTAAAATTCCAAGATCACACAAAATTTTACTGATTCAAACTGACCTTTGCAGTTTTGTAAAATAGCGTTTCTTTAATGTTGCCTATAACGCCCATTTAATATCCTTAATAAGCCTTCACACAGCGCTGTCCGTCATCAGAGATATTTAAAGAGGCATAAATCACATCCCTTTTTTCTTAACCACAGTCATTAAAGTCCAAAACACAATGCTGGTCTCCCAATGCTGCGAGGAAGTGGTTATTCTCATCGAGAGAGAGATGTGCTGGATGTTGGCGACCGGGCCGCTGGTATTTCTAGCTGTAATTGTACACTTTGTGGGGTACATCTTTAGGGCACTGGTCCAGCAGAGACGGTCGTAGGTAGTTACACAGGGAGATGGCCGGAAATCATAGGGTTCTTAGGTTGTAATTAAACAATTCATTATGGCTGTGTGCTTTCCACCAAATTTAGACGCAGACTTTAAAATGGAAATGCCAAAATAATTTTTTTAATTTAATGTAATCATATTAAAAGTGTTTTGTTTTTATAAGCTTATATAAGTTTTGTATCTCCTAATGACCACTTCAGGCCTGATAATGATCTACATGAATTATATATTATAGTGAAATAATTAGAATAAAGCCACACATCAGAAAATATATTTATGCATAATAGCACTGGTTGATGTTTTCTCACTAAGCATTTGTATATAATGCATGTTAAAAGTTTGCTGATGCTGGTATAAAAAGCAGGGTGACTGATGCCTTTTTTTGTGTGTGTGTGTGTGTGTGTGTGTGTGTGTGTGTGTGTGTGTGCTGGTTTTGAGGAAAAATCTGGAATGGAATTAATCATGCAACCCTAGAAGATAAGTGAGTATGGAAGATGGGTGGACAGAATTAATCAAGGTAGAATACGGTAGGCTGAGCTTATTTAATTCTGATTCCAATCACTTCTGGTTCCTTATCAGATTCATAATTATTTTTTTATTAGGAAATATATAAATGTAATTCTTGTTGCATCATTCAATCATTTCAGCCCTTAATTAATTAAGTATCTGCTCCAAATGATTCATGGTTTTGATTCACTAAAAAGAACCGCCTCTTAAGAGAGTCATTCATGAAAATTAGTTAGTTAGTTAGTTCTGAATTGGTTTTCAAACCTTGAAGGGAATTATCAATTTAGCCAAAACATTACAATAAACAAGAATTTTATGAATGACATTAATTCATTTATTTGTTTGTTTACATACAAAAAAATACAAATGAAAATCAAACCCGTACATTGACAAGACTGTCTGTAGATTTTGTGAGGGTTACATATAGGGGAGGTAGCAATTCCTAAATCCATGAGACCTCTCTCTTCATCCTTCCATGAAATCAGCAAGTTTGAACTTGGAATCAAACATCAGCAGGGAGTTTATGTGTGCTTTTAGGTGATATATGAAATCACCATTGGAGACCTGCATACCTGTGTGCATGTGAAGGCACTGATTGTATGTTCATTAAAAAGACAGGCGATTGCCCGTCCCACCCTGTGGCTTCCCATCAGATGCTTTTGTTCTCCTCTTTTATGCTGGTGGAGAGAAGAGGCGGACTTTCATTGCTCTGCATGGGAAGGACTGTGTGTTTCATCCTGCATCTTGCCTGTTCTTTTTAAGTGTGTGTGGATCATCTGCTGGTATGTTACATAAAGTCTGAGTGTTTCTGTGTGCGTTGGTTTTCTTAAGAGCCTCTGCCTTTTCACGAGGCTTGGAACTGCGAGTTGCGGTTTCACAGAGACACTTGATTTAATAATGAAGACCAATTGATTATGCTCTTGCTGCAGTCTCTGTCACTCAGGTGAACATGCCAGGCCCTAATTTGATCTCTTTGTGGCAAATGTAATCAGTGTTACACCTATCACCGGTGATTGGGATTAATAGAAGCGCTAGAGTGGATAGAATATCGTGGGATGATTGTGTCTGTCTGATGTTTAGTAAAAAAGCTGAGACTTTTGTTACCTGACACCTTAAGCATCTAGAGAAGGTTTTCATCATTCAGACTTTGCCAGTGTTTGTCTGTCCTGTATGAATGCTGTTAGTCCAAACCTGCTATTACTATCTCTGCAATTGCCTGTTTGGCTTTGTCAGTTTGTCTGAGGTCTGAAACCAGACAAGAAATGAAATCCTCTTCTTCACAAACAACGCCAGTCTTTATTTAAAGGTGATGTCTTGCCAATTTTTTCGATGTTCCGACAAGAGACACATTTTACATAAACATTGCTTTGTTTTTTAGCATCCCAACTAGCCCAACAGAGCAACTGTAGTTCGAACAATAATGTGAGATTGGGAACGGGACTATCTGTTTGTTTGACCAATGGCAGACAGAGAGAGTGTCAAGGAAACCTGCCATTATTTTACCTTTCATTATGAAACTAGTGGTGCAGAAACTACACACTTCATCTTCAGCAGTATAAGAGAAAATATTAAATATAATCCAGTTTGAAAACAACTTCAGCAGTGACTTCCTTCACAATATAACAAAACCAATTCCATTATTTTAACAATATTATTGCTTTTTGTATAATATTTGTAGATAATAAAATATTACGCACATACACTAGTTCAAAAGTTATTAATGTTTTTGAAAGTGTCTCATGCTCATTTATTTGAATGTAAAAACAGTTACATAGTTAAATATTATTACAATTTAAAATACATATTTGTTATTTTCAATATTAATTTTATTTCTGTGAATTTTCAGCAGCCATTACTCCAGTCTTGAGTGTCACATGATCCTTTGGTGCTCAAGAAACTTTTCTTATTATTATAAATGTTGAAAACAGATCATACATTTTTTAAATTATTATTATAGATTTTTTTTGTAGCAACATTAAACTACTAGTTTCTTTAAATGCATATCTTACTGACACTAAACTTTTGAATGGAGTAGCATACATTAATAAAACTATTTTATTACACAAATTTTTTTAATCATATCCTTCAGCTTGAATATAAAGTCTCTGACAAGTAAACTAATAGCTGAACAAGGGTTTCATGTCGTAATACTGTGCTGGAATGTTGAATTGGCCAGCTTTCGAGTGGTTTTATAAAAACTGTATAAAATACACTGCACGTAAAAGCATAAAGTATAATTTTAACACACCCAGACAGAATGATTCAGAGGTTAGATGTATTTTTTTTTTTTCCTTTTTGAGAGAGCTCATGGTCATTATTAAAGGTTCAGAAAAGTTCAAAAGCATCTCTGCAATTTCCTGTCCATTTCCTACATATCAGATCTACTCTCAAATACCACATTAGCATCTCCGAAGGAGCATCTCGATTCTCCTCGCACCCTTTTGGGGCTCCGAAACCCCCTTCGTGTACTATTCAATCTCTATTCACCTTCTGCTCTTTTCCGCGGTCTGTGTATCCCTGTGGTCTCTGAGGACACCTCTTCATGTTTGTCAGAAAGGGAGGCATTTTGTGTTTTGTTATGTGAGATGCCTTTAATGGATTTAGTCAAATTGTATAGAAAAATACCCTTCAAATAAAGAGAAATACCTCAAAGGGCTTTTCTTCTTCCACATGTCTTAAACTGGTTTTTCACCACATTTCATAGTATTTAATTTGACAAAACATCAAACCTGTCTACTGAAAGTGAATTTAGCATTCAAATGCTATCAGTTATGATGTCTTGCTATTATAGTGGCGACCTTTTCAACGCTATTGAGGCGGTTTGAAGCTTTTGATGCTGGAAACTATTGTGGCACAATGTGCAGTGGGAAAGCGCTCTTTTGTTCCTGTGACGAATAGGATGGCCCCGCAGGCCCCTCTTGACTTCTTAGTGAGTCTAATAGAGAATAGAATAGAAAGTAAAGATATGTTCTTTTACTTAGGGGTGATTTGCTGCAAAAAGCATCGTCCACCAGGATTCACGTCGCATGGGTCTTTTTCAAGTCTGTCATGACTTTACAGATGAACAGAATGAAAAGCGAATTCTTTGAAAGGTTGATAGACAGTAGTGAATAACTGTAGAGACAGACAGACTTAATGGATAAATGAATGGATAGGAGATTCATAACTAAGCACACACACACACACATCTCTACATTTGTCCAAGAGTGCATCATCTGTAAAGCATTGTGTTCTCTTGATGACCGTCTTAAAAACTGTGTATTAACCTCTAGATCATTAATGTCATCAAATCTAGAGCTTCTTTACTGTTTACGGTCATCATAGACTGCTAACTTCTATGTATGCTTATCAGATTTCATAACAGTGAAATTTGGTGATTTATTATGCTGCAGCAAAAATGAACATGCACACTCCTTTATTTAAAAAGTTAAATATAAATATTAATGAAATTAAAACAATGGTTTGTAATCTTCAAGTACCATCTTTCACAATTAAGCATTGTTTTATATTTTTCAGTTGTTCTTTAGTTTATTATTGTTTGCCTATATAAAGAAATGTGTTTCAAGCACTAGAAGAATTAAAAACAATAGAAGATAGACATAATAGAAGTAAACAGTGCTGGAAGTTATGCAAAACAGTATTTAAAAAACTTCTGACAAGAGACTTGCAGATTAGATTAGTTCTTGCAGTTAATTCCAATATGAATTTTTTGACAGAAGTCTCTTATGTTCACCAAGTTGCATTCAAAATATAGTAAAACCAGTAATATTGTGAAATATTATTACAATTTAAAATAACTTTTTTAAACTGTTTATTACTGTGATGATGGTGAAGCTGAATTTTAAGCTGTAGAAATCATTCTAATATGCTGATTTGCTGCTCAAGAAACATTTCTTATCAAAATCAGTGTTTTGCTTCTTAATATTTCTGTGGAAACTGTGATTAATTATTTTTTCAGAATTCTTCTATGAATCGAAAGTTCAAAAAACTGCATTTAGAGGGGAGACCAGGCTTTTGACACTTTTTGCTCAAATGTTTATATGAAGTACCCACATTTGTTTACTATAAAAGACACAGATTCAAACCTCTGCAAGAATATCACAAGCCCTTATTGATGTCAAATACATGGTTCCTTTGTTAATCTACCCCACTACCAGAGCAGGCTGTAACACAGGCTGAGGTAAGCAAAAACAGCAGCTACAACATGCAATATGCTTTAAAAACAGGTTTATTGTAACCATCCAAAAGAACAATACAAATCAATGTCTCTCTGCGATTGACCATAACTCAAATCCACTTTCTGTTGAGACTAGAACAAGCTTCCTTAACTGTGTTCAATGGAAACTCAACTCCAGTGTGCCTGTGTACAGAACATATTGGTCTAACAAAAAACTGTCAGTGTGTGAGTTTGTCAATGTGTGAATATTCTCAATCAGAGCCAAAATGGTGAAAAATGAATGTTGTTAACCATAGAGAGGTGGACCCAGAGACTGCATAGGTCATATTTTACCCACACTTTGAGTCTCCATACAGACGACACAAATGTTTTCATTGTCTGAAGCCTCAACATGTTCTTACTGATCTGACTGAACTGCCCTTTAAAGAGCACCAAAACTGTATTTATTCTTTGAAATTTGTAATAAAATTGGCAGATTTTGAAAGCTGATACTTACAAAAACACAACCCAACAAAGATTTTTGCGATTTGTTGGATGGGAGGCTCAATACAAAGGTTTGAAAGCATAGCATAGATTGAAAGATTGATTATTGGGATTTAAGAATCCATATCAGTTCATCAAAATGAGAACTGATTAAAATCGAGAAATCAATTTTTTCAACCCAGCCCTAGTAGAAAGCCAAAGCTAAATACCAGACTGGCATATGACCAGTACAGAAAAAGATTGGGGATAAATTGAGAGAAACGAAGAAGAAGAAGGTAATATCTTTCTGTCAGTTGAATGGAGAGGTCAGAGAGATGCTAAAGCTGCTTTTTCTGTTGTACCCCTTCAGTCCTAGACAGCTCGTGCTCTCTCAGCCTGCTGGGGTTCAGTCGCATCCACCTGAGTGCCGCCAGACTTCTCAGCTCACAGGAGTGGAAGTGCTGTTTTAACACAGCTAGCCTCATTCCTCCAGCAGGTATTGATTGACGCAGGCAATGCAAGGGCAATAAAACTCACATCTGACCGCTCCCGCCTTAGCGCCCATGAGCAGAAAGCACTTCTTCCTACTCCTGTTATTCCTTGTGAAGGGGGGGCGGGGGGCATTAACCTCCCGCCATCGACCCACAGACCTCTAGCCACCCGTCCCTTCATCTTCCTGAGGGACTGCGGCGTCCTGGTGGTTAATGTGTGGTGCGAAACTCATCCAAGATCTATTCGCATCTTCTTTCGATTAGAGAAGTGGTAATAAAAGTTATGGTTGTGTGAGTTAATGGACAGATGCTTTTGATGGTTGTTTAATTTGTCGCGTTACTGTGGCAGGGGAATGTAGCACCTCATGTCGAGGGTGTTGAGCTATGCTAAAATACATCTTGTGTTGTGTCGATAGGCAGTGAGTGATTTCCACAGAGGAGATGGAGGTAAAAGGGACATGTAGGAACAAAGCGAGGAAGGATGGATGAGCGCATGTTAAGTCAGGAAAAAGACAAAGAGATAGATGGAGCAGGTGCAAGGACAAATGAATAGTACTTTTAAGAATAATACAAAAATGTTTCAAATGATGTACACTCATGGGAGATTATGATTCTAGTCATATTGGTTGCCTGAGTAAAGCTATTTTGATTGACATAAGGATTGATTGCCGCCATATTGTGATCGCATGACCAGCTGTTTCTTGCTGTGTTAGAAGTAGGGATGGGATTTAATTTTTGGGTCTTCTTTTCTTTTAGTAATTCTTTTAGTAATTTTGAGGAAGAAAAAAATTGCATGATTTTGAAAAACAAGAGAACTTTTTTTATAAAAAAATAAATAAAATGGCCGAATGAAATTGCTTTTGGGCACATAAAAACATTATGTACAATTCTGGATAAATTGAGAATCGCAATGTTTGCTTCAAATAGATATTGCGAATCTCCCACGATTCTCAATAGACAACTAAACAAAATAACGTTATTTCCTAGAGGTTCTGACAAAATATTAATTGCTTCATTTAAAAATGTTTAATTCATTTTAATGTATTAAACAAAGTCGTTGGCGCTGATGGCCTCGTGGTCAGCGCGCTGACATGTAGCGCCGTTGCGCTTGGGCGGCCCGAGTTCGAGTCCCGGCTCGTGGACCTTTCCCGATCCCATCCCCCGTCTCTCTCCCACCTCACTTCCTGTCAACTCTCTACTGTCCTGTCCCAATAAAAGGCAAAAAAAATAAAAATCTGTTAAAAAAAAGTTGGTTCGAATGAATGATTCAATGACTCACTCATAAATACTTGTATTTTTACTGGATGAATCAGTGTTTTTGAATGAATCTCTTCAATGAATGATTCAGTGAAATGTCCTTACATTTTCTTTAACAGTCATGTGTCGCCACCTACTGGCGTAACAATGTAATTGATACAATAGTTATTTGAAACTGCTCTCTGGGTCAGCTGCAGTGCAGACGCAGAGCTGAATGTTCTGGTCCGATTTTTGACACATATGAATCATTGTCATTTAGGAATAAGGTCGCATTGGTGTTTGAATCGAGATTGCGTTCTTTTAACGATTAATTATGCAGCTCTAACACGGATAAATCATTTATAATAAACACTGCAATATTGAGTTCTCCAGAGCTGGTAGTGGTAACAGCGAGGCTAATGCTGTTGAATTGGCTGTTTAGTAAAACAAACAAGGCTCAGAAAAAAATCATTTATTTTTGGGCACTTTTGAATAGTAGCTTAACAAAGCAACAAATTGAATTAGCTCAGATCAAAACCCTCTGCCAGAACAGTGGTGAAATTAATGTTAAAAATACATTAAATGTGGAAAAAAAATCCTTTCCCTGTGGTACAGCTGTATTATTGTTATTATTATTTTTATTAGCCCCATTTGGTATTCTGTCACTCAGTACTAAATAAATTCTTCTTCATGACAGGACTCAGTGTAGGTCAGGCTTTGAGAAATGGGCAGAAAAACCAGTGAGGCATGGCAAACACCATGTCCATGTCTCTGGCCTATGCATGGAGTTAGCGGCTGCAGAAATGTGCATATGTGTCAGTGGAAATCTCATCTACTCCCTGCCATTAGCATTCCCTAGAACCATCTACAACCAACACCATTCTACCGCCTTGGGAGTTGATCTGTTTTTCATAGCGTTAGGAAGAAAAGAGCATGACACAAGGCATGATAATCTGACCCGTATTACACCCCGTCCCTTTTTGTGCCCTTTTGCTCACTCACTCAATTGCACAATCACACACTAATATGCACTTTTATAATGAGGTAGCGGCGAATGCTGTGCTGGGTCTGATTGTTAGTCGTGCACTAATGATGAGGGATAACATTTCCATTTGCTGCAGTCACACATCACAGAACAATTCCCAATCCTCATCCTCAATTTCTATTTTTCTCGTTTTCTTTCATGTTCCTTGCATGTGTTCAAAATGCAAGAATTTCTCTCCCAAATGGCATTGTGGCGGTTTTGGTGCTCATTGTGTTTTTCTCTATATGTTTTCACTGAGGTTTTACAAATGGGAAATTGTTAATCAGTGGTGCTTGATCGCTAATATTGTTATTTATTCATTTGTAATATGAACAATATTATGAACGATTGGATGCCTCCAATCATGAGACATAATGAGGAGGATTTTTTTTTTACTTACTTTTTATTGCTTCATTCTCTTGTTCTTGGCTTCATAATAGTAATATTTAGAAAATAAAGCCAAAGTTATGTGAATAAAGTTGTAGCGTTATGAGATAAAACTAGTAACATTTAGAAAATAAGGTCAAAATTGTAAAAATTAATTCGTAAAACTTTAAAAATTAAATTGTAACGTTTTCACAGACAAGGCTTAAGTCTAGGCCCCGCCTAAAATGCATGTTTGAGCTGTTTTAACTGAAAGCAACTTGCACTGACATATCTTAAAATATGTCAGTTCCATTGTTTTGTCTCAAGATGCAAATAATGTTTATAAGGCACGTTTATAAAAGATACTTAAATGTCCTAATTGAACTAAGGCCTAATCCTGGCTTAATCTAAACCCTGTCTGTGAAACCAGGCCTATAAGATTTAAAGTAGGAATATTTTGGGGGAAAAAAATCACTTAAGGTTTCAAATTGATTCTTAAAGACAAAACCTCCCTGAACACCATGTCATAGCGGTGGTGCGTTTCGTTTGTGCGAGCATTTTCTTCCAAAAATATCAAAGTCTAGTGTTACACTGTGACACCTCTTCCTAGTTTACAGTCTGTGCATTTGTGGGGTTTTATGTAGTCAGTGGCATTTGAGTTGTTGCGTTTAGTTAATACACGATACTTGTGTGTGTCTGTGTGTGTGTGTGTGTGAGTGAGTCTGTCTGCCTCCGAGGACACAGCAAAGCACTCTACTCCTCTCACCCACCTCCTCTCTCTCAATCCCTTGGATTATCAAAGAATTCTGTCTCCATGGAAAAGTGATGCTCAGAGGAGACAGTTGCCCTGGCAACAAGCTCACTTAAGCCAGGCCTCTGGATGAAGGGGGAAACAGCTAAACTGACAAAACTCAAGACGGAGAGTTTATTACACACTTCACTTTGGAACTCTAAATTAGTCACCTGTACATGTCCTTTAAAAAAAACATAGACCAAGTACAAGATGCTGGTCTGGTCAAGAGTCTGAAAAAGGCCACAGTATACAGGGAATGCATGGATATTTATTTATTTATTTAATGGTTTGTAACCAGTGTGATAGCCAATGTTATACTTTAAATGTAGGTTTTTTTTTTATTTCACATCATCATTGTTCACAATGAAGCTACATGTAGTTACAAAATGTTTCCATCTAAGTTGTGAATTTAATTAATGAAAAAAACAATGTTCAAATAAAGCAGATAAAGAAGATATTTTCTTACCTGACCTTTTTGGTACTCATCTAGAAATTGATATTGTAAATGTGTTTCCATCATTGTTAATGTACGTCTTCTTACTGAATTAAAAATGTAGCCACCTAAAGCGGGCATATACATTTTGTTAAAAAATGTTTCCCCCAACATTTTTTATGCAATTTTTCAAAATTTGCATAAAAATGAGTGAGTGGCAAGTTAAAAAAAAATTCCAAAAAGAGGATAAGAAGTTTAGTACTAACATAGAAAAAATTAAAGGATAAAAAAATAAAAAGTCCTGATATTATCTGCTTCCAAAATTGGCCGATCAGACCAATTCGATAATATGAAATTTGAAATTTGAAATATGAAAATATTGGCTGATTCAATGTAGTCCATTGAATCCCAAAGCATCCCTTGCCCACATGATCAAATAATTTCTTGTTTATTGATTGTCTCTTTCCTAATAAATGGTATTTTCTTGTATTACATCCACACAAAAGGAGACTTAAAAGAGAAAGTTGAGAAACGTTTGTTAGCTTCCATATGCAGTTATTGTGTGCTAAACAAGAATCTACTACACAGCTTCTAGCTAGTGCCTGCTGGCTCTCAGAATGGATGTAATGTAAGACTGTTTTGATGATTTGGAGAAAATGTTGTCCCTCCTAGGTCTTAGGTCTTCACTTTCAGTTTCCCAGAATTGCCTGACCGAAACGCCAATAAACATATAATCAGCCTCTAAACATTAGCACACCCCATCTACTCATTCTACACATTTTATTCACATTCAGCTAATGCACTCTGAATGGCACCGAGCCTGTGTTTGAAAGGGAGTTCAGCTCTCATCTTTCCCGTTGGGTTTTAAAATTCTCTCTGTCATCATTTACCTGCATTATTTCCCTCTCAGCCTCGGGCCATGTGGTTCTGGCCACAACAGCACAAACTCTCGCTGGGGAACTGGATGGGGACTTGGAATTAGTTTTTAGTTTTTTTTTTTTGACCCATATATTCCTCTGCCCTCCCCTTTAGTGCTGACAAAGCTCTCTGACATCCCAACAGGGAACTACAAAACCAATTAGCAAGAACTTCAGACTAGAAAACAGGCCAGACTAACATTACAAAACTGCCCCATTCCACAGCACTGTGATGTGGATATTAGCAGGAAGCACAGAGGTGCAGCAGACAATTTTTTATTATTTTAGCTCCATTAGTGAAATATTTGGCACTGCATCATCAGATATTTGTTTTGGTCTTCCCTCGTTATTTCTGTCTGATAATAGGACTGTGTGAATAATATTGTTTCTTTTATCAGTTTTCGTGGACTAATAATGGAGCTGCATGTATACAGCAACATCCTTCTGTTCGTATGGTCTCATGGTTGTGTTAGCGTTTTAGGATTGCTGAACGTTTTTAATAATTTGAAGAATGCTTCGAGCTCAACCTCGAGGATAACCTTTAGTGATGCCCAGGGAGATGCTGCCGGGCTGTCATGCGGTTGGTATCCGTGAAAGTGAAGTTATCTGGAGGAACTGAACAGCTAATGGGAAGAACTGACATGCTGACAATCATCAGGGTTATTTTTAGAGATTGACCAAAAAATATAGAGCTGAATCGAATCAGTCATAAATATATTTGTGACTGATTCAAATTATTTGTATACTAACAATTATTAACAATAATTATCAATTAATCTAACAATTTAATAAATTGCTTTAGCAGCATGATTATGAATTCCAAGTGTTTTTGCTTCAGTAAACGAGTAGATGACATTACATATTAATTCAAATCAACATGAAACTCACTGATACAAGAAAAATGGAGCTTAGTGCAAACATATACAATTGTAATAGACTGAATTCGGATGTAAGTGATGTGCCATGTGAATATGTGTGATGTGTTGCTTCAGGGCTTGCCTTAGACATGTTTGTGTGCACCAAACTCTTGTCAGCTTTAGTGAGGACCAATTTATATTCAGTAAACACTGACTTCTCTTTCTCTCTGAATGATGCTCTTCATTTAAGTTTAGGCATGCTCTAGTAAAATGTTTGGTACACATCACCATAGATAACAGTCAGCATCTTCCTGTCGATGTCAGCTGGCTATGTTTTTGCAGAGAAAGAAGCACAATAGGTTGTCAGTTCTTCAGTGAGAATTGAAGGTAAGAAGAAACCTGCAAGAGCGTGTCCCACTGACTACCACAGATACTTGGATGTTCTCAGAAACCGAAAAGAGACTTGGTAGGGCCCTTAACTCAACAGGTTATTGAGTTGCTGTGACTGTTGATGATGACTATGTAAATGAAGCATACAGATATGGAAAATCAATCCATTTTGAAGAAAATACGTACTCAGAGTTGGCCACACAAAAATATTCAAGCCTGTTGTTTGAGTCTCCTTCATAAGAAGGGTCATGATTGCAGATTGTGGGAAGCAATGCGGTTTTGATTACATTTATATTTCCTGTTGACCTTGTTTGAATAAGCAGACTATTATTAATAGAAAAAAAACAAGTTAAAGTGTAACCACTGATTTTCAACCTGCTTTGTATTCTAACAATATGTAAATTAATCAATGATATACATTTTTTCAAAACGACTCATTGCAAGGTTTCTTTTATCATGCTGCAGTTGGCTTCCATTTTATAAAAGCAATAACCCAATAAAGCATGTTTTTTTGTATGCGATTTTACTAGGATTAAAGGTCCGTTCACACCAAAGACAATAACTATAACAATAGCTCTACAGTTTTATTAATCATTCTAATTTTATGTGAATAAGAAAAGTCAACACCACAACTATAACAAAAACGGCTGGTGTGAACAGGCCTTAGGGGTTTCATCATCTTCAATACTGATGTACTGATTTTATAGTTATCTAAGTTGTACTGTAGCTCATTTTGGACAGCAGGGGAAGCCGAGTGCTCTGGTAACATCTGTTTCATCTCCTTTATTTTTTTCAGCAGCTACTTCCCCATATCATTTAAAAAAAGAAAAGAAATCCCATATACTTCTCAACACACATTCAACTGCAGTCTCACATTCTTATATAAGAAGTTCACGGTAAACTGCATGGTAAAACATTGCTGTCAGTGCTGCCACAGTTGTTCACTGTAATATTGGCATTTGAGACACTCAACTATTACATTTACATATACAAAAAAAAAAAAAAAAAAAAAAACTGTCTTCTATTTCTCACTAACTCCAGAGATCCCCCCCCCCTCTTGTCTGTCTGTCTGTCTGTCTCTCTTAAAATCACAGTCATTAGTGCAGGAAAAGAGGCCTCTTAGCAGTGAAGACAGTAAATACAGACTATTAGTGCTGTGCTCTTTCTGCACTAATAGTTTCTGGCCAGGGGTGAACGAGGGCCCAGGTGCAGGGGTCAGAAGGGGTCAGAGGCATACATCCTCATGCTGGAGACTTTTAGAGATATGCTAGCCGAGCCTACATATATATATATATGGACTAGTCTGTGTTACTTAAATGATTGGGCCTAAGAAAACATGGTTTTAAGTTCAAATGTCTCATATCAGATGTGTTCATTAGAATGCAAGGTCTTGAGATGCACAAGTTAAAGTATTTTTAACTTCACACAGCATCTTAAAAATACAACATTCAAGACAGGAGACTTTAAAAAAACCCCGATACGCAGTGGCCGAAGGTGTCTGTAGCAGCAGTGTTTTATAGGGGAATTTAAAGACACAAGCTGTCTAAGAGGATAAAATCTCCTAATGTGGTATCTGAACGTTCTTTTCTGAATCCTGCAAGCACCTTTAAAGCCCCATGCCTTTTTCTTTGCTTAGATATCTTTTGCTTAAAAATTCAGCAATTTACCACCATTACTATCTACAATCAGACTCATTGACATCATCACACTGCCATGTAGCCCTTAGAGCTCAGACAAAAATCAGTCCTGATGTCTCGAGTGTCTTAATACCAGATGTAGCTGGGTGTCAGTTTGCATTGTTGTACTACTCACTAAAGCATATAGACTAATTTTTTTTTTTTTTTTTTTTTTTAATTTGTTCGTTGGTGCGCTCATTCATTCATTCGTGCGTGCATTCATTCATTCTTTCATTCGTTCATTCATTCATAATGTGTGTTTTGTATTATATATTTGATGTGTTGATATAGTTGAACAACTATCAGTGGTTGACTTTAACATCTTGGATATAAAGAAAAATAACAAATTGACAGCCATGAATATAAGAGCAGGCTTCCATCTACATGTTCATGTTCATGGCTGTCAAGTGCCTGTTTGTCGACTTATCCATCCTTGTCAGATTTGTAGGATGAGGATACATGTCCAATATGCACAGCTGACCCTGAAACCACCAGTAGCACATTTTCTGATGACTTGATCAGACTAGATGAGATAAAAGTGTCCTTTCACTATATACTGCCTATTCTGTGTGTGTGTGTGTGTGTGTGTGTGTGTGTGTGTGTGTGTGTGTGTGTGTGTGTGTGTGTGTGTGTGTGTGTGTGTGTGTGTGTGTGTGTGTGTGTGTGTGTGTGTGTGTGTGTGTGTGTGTGTGTCCTGCCAATGCCAAGCGTAAATGGATTTTTAATTAGCTGTTTCCACATACCATTGTGTATGTCTGTTAGGAAGCAGAGAGAATAGGCATCTGCCAAACAGATTTGTTTGTGCTGAGCTGTATTGTGTATGTGTTTAGAGGAAAGAAAAGGTTGGTGCAGAGATCTTTATATAAGGACAGACTCACCAGGAACTAAATATGGATCCATGAAACATTTACACAGAACATGTGTTGAAGTTTTCCTTATAAACTGAAACTCATCATTTGTGGTTTTGGATTAATATCATGAATACTGTCAAGAAATTTCTGAATTCACCCCAAAATCCAAAGAAAAAAAAAGCAAATTAGTTATATTTTGCAAAAAGGGAATGAAGCCCATTTGGTACCATTTAGATTTTTCCCATTGTGACATAAAAAAAATATCAGAACATCCCAGTTCATAGTAACTAGTAACCCACTATAATATAAAGTTATGTTTTTAATGTTGTAATATAATGAGCATTTATTTATTGTATTATATACACTGCCCGGCCAAAAAAAGGTTGCTGTTTGCATTCTCAATACAAGACCTTGACCAAAAATCGATGCACCTCTTGATGGAAATAACATCACAACATTTATTTCCATCAAGATGTGCATCAATTTTTGGTCAAGATCTTGTATTGAGAATGCAAGAGTCCAGCACTCTGTAAAGTCTCTTCCAGCACATCCCAAAGACTTTCAATGAGTTTAAGGTCTGGACTCAGAGGTGCCAATTCATGTGTGAAAATGATTCTTCATGCTCCCTCCAACCATTCTTTCACAATTTGAGTCTGATGGATCTTGACAATGTCAGCCTGGAATATGATCATGATATGTTTTCCTACATGGTTGTTTAATAAATGAAAAGCTACACACTCCATCAATTAACATATAGCATGCTAGAATCATAATAATCACTACAATAATGATCCAGTTTTAGACTCTTAAGCATTTATTTAAATTCAAACCAATTTGAACTCATTTCTTTTTTTTTTTTTTGACACAATAAATAAATCATCATAAGACTACTACTACTAATAATAAGTATTATTATTATTACCCAGTACTGAGTAACCAATAAATGATTCTCTTGATTTTGTGCTTAAATGACTGGGACATTTCTTTGTAAGATTGAAACAACAGAAACAACAGAATCCAGAATCCTTTGTCCTTTTAAACAACAGAATCGTAATTTACGATGGCAAAAACAGTTAGGAAGTGTGACTGTTGGGTTAGTGTTGATTGGCTGTGCTGAGGGAGAATATAACCAAACGATTTAGGACTTCTGTGTCGACTCGGGCACCGCTGTTGACTTAACTCCCCACAATTACTGTTCATCAGGAAATCCATCGATCGGCAGGGTACACACAGTGCACACACACATACCCAGACACACACTTCACAAAGACGCGCATTCGCACAGGCACACACCGTCCCTAGTGTGTTCATTTGTTATATATTGAGAAAACTTTCATAACTCTGTCGCCGGTTTGGACATGCCCGTGCAGATGGAGGGGGGGAGAATAAAGGTGTTATCATGTAAGATAAAAATACAGCCCTCTTCAAGCGTGCGACCACAAGGGATGGTCGGAATTGAACAGCACCGGAGGTGTGAAATGGAGTTTGCTTCTGTTCTCACAGATCCGTGTGTCCATGAGTGTGTGACAGCGTATGAAAGTAAATAGGCAGGGGAGGAAGGGCTCCGGGGACTGTCGCCAATTGTCACTGTGATTTGTGGATGTATTAATTCCAGCGTCTGCGCGTTGCCCAGGGATCCTTGTAAGAAATCGCTGGTCTAAGAATAGGCAGGGATATCTGTCGTTAGCTGGAGAGTTTGCGAGCAAGGATGATCAGACCTTGCGTTTGAAGCTTGTGGGCAAAGGAAGCGGGCATGCTGTTGAGATGCTCTTGAAGCTACTTCCTGTCACTACTTATATGAGACTTAAATGGCCCCTCGCTCTCTCTCTCTCTCTTCCTCTGTCTTGCTTGAACTATCTGTCTCCTCCTCTCTCTGACCTCTGCCTCATTATTCAGTGGACTGTCGGCCTCATTTGTTGTCTCACAAGTAGATGCGTGTGCTGTCAGCTGCTGTCCTCGTGTCTTATTATGCCCTCAGGTGACTGATAGGCCTCCTTTTTCTCACTCACTTTTGATGGGCATGTCTAGTCGCTCTGTTCATGATGCTCATCTCCTCCTGCTGCGCTTAGCCAGTTTCCTTATGAATGAATGATTTTGAAGGACATGATTACAGATTTTGCTTACTTTTTTATTCAGAAGTGTTCACTTTTAAAGAACAAAAACATATCTAAACATCCCTATAAAGGAGCATAAAATTTTGTTAGATTTAGGTTTAAACCCATAAATACATAAAACTATATTTATTAGCTATTTTTAAGGATGTTTAGATATTTAGTTTTCATTGGAAAACAGGACAAAATACAGATTAAGACAATTTTTTTAATAGTAATAAAAATATTTTTAAAAAAAATCTGCTTAATGATTCCATTTCTGAAATTTTTTACATACTTTTGTATAAGCTACAAATAATCTGTTAAAACAATATGTTTTTATTTATTTTTTAACATATTAATTAAATATATATATTTATATATAAAAATATATATTAATATTATAATTTATAATTTATTTCGCTCTGCCTCAGTCGAAGCATGCAGATGTTCAAGATTCATTAATGAAACCAAAATAAATTAAAGATGAATTATTGCCTAATCCTGATATGTATGAATATTTTGTGTGTACCCACACCAGCGGGGGATATTTTTAAAGGGGATATTTCCAAAGGTGCTATTGACATGAAATTTTCACCAGATGTTGGTAACAACCCAAGTAAGCCATACATACAAAGAAACAAACAAAAATAAGTTCAGAAATTAAGTTATGTGTAATAATGTGAAATGACACAGGGAAAAAGTATTGAACACATGAAGAAAGGGAGGTGCAAAAAGGCATGGAAAGCCAAGACAACTGCTGAAAACTGACAGTAATTAAAAAGCAATCCAGCCCCCTGTCAGTGGAAATTAATAACAGCCGGTTCAGTCCCAAATGATGGCCTACAAAAAGGTCTCATTGCCAAGGTGTCACACAAGACACATCTCATGATGGGTAAAAGCAAAGAGCTGTCTCAAGACCTTCGCAACCTAATTGTTGCAAAACATAATGATGGCATTGGTTATAGGCGCCATTCTAAGCTTCTGAATGGTCCAGTGAGCACTTTTGGGGCCATAATACGGAAATGGAAAGACAATAATTTCACCATAAATTTGCCTCGACCAGTGCTCCTCGCAAGATTTCTGATAGAGTGAAAAGAATAATCAGAAGAGTTGTCCAAGAGCCAAGGATCACTTGTGGAGAGCTTCAAAAAGACCTGCAGATAGCAGGTACTGTTGTCTCAAAGAAAACAGTAAGTAATGCACTCCACCGCCATGGCCTGTATGCACGCTCACCACCCAAGACTCCATTACTGAAAAAAAAGCATGTTGAAGCTCATTTAAAGTTTGCTGCACAACATTTGGAAAAACCAGTGAAATACTGGGAGAATATAGTGTGGTCACATGAGAGCAAAATTGAACTGTTTGGATGCCATAATACACACCATATTTGGAGGAGAAATGGCAGTGCACATTACCCTAAACACCATACAACTTGGTGTTGGCTCAAAGTAAACTTCAAATGAGCAAGTAGAAATAACTCAATGAGTTCTAACTGACCAAGTTAAATTGACTTATTCTCATAACTTAGTTAAGTAGATTTTACTTAATTCTATACAAAAAGAAGTAAATTTACTTCATACAGTATTTTGTAAATTTCACGTGTAGTATAGTCAACACTGTGACGACACTAATAATAGCTAAGCATCAAATTTGCCCTCTGAAATTGACAGAAACCTTTTGGTTTGTTGTGTCACATGGACACTGTCTGTAGGAGCAACTCTCAGACTGGCCTGTGATTGCGCTGAGAAAGGTGTGTATTGTGTAACAGCGGGAGCCCAGGGATATGAGGGAGATTGGGGATGTGCTCACCTGTGAGTGCTCACATTCTGTTTGTGGGAGGAGAAAAATCCATGGAGCAGCTGCCTGAAAGAACAAAGTCACGACATTTCCCTGGAGTATTTCCCTTCTGTCACTCTTTTCCTCGGATTCTCTCTCTCAGACTTCCTCTATATTGTATCTACATTGTGCAGTGTGTTTATAGAAACTAGCTCATTTGAGGCTCCTTATTTTTTGATGATTCAATGAGCATGCTGAACAATTAAATGTGTGTTCTTCCTAGTTTTACATATGAATAGATGTTAGTCCTTTATTATCCACATGTTGCAAAATGAGCTGCTGCTGGTACAAATATTAATGCATCATTTAGAAGCACTTTATTGTCTGCATATTCCAAGATGAGCTATTGGTACAAATATTAATGCATTTTCTATCATTTGGAGCCACATTAATTAACTCTTAAGAAAACGTTTGTGGTCCAGGTTAGAAAAACCAGTTAGGTTTAGGCACCCTCACATCCAAATTGAGAATGTGTAATCAATTTAGCGTTACACTTGTCTCTCTCTCTCATGTTATTGTCTTGATCTTTCTGTTTTACCTCTGATTTTTTATTATGTATTGTCAGGTTTTGCATACATGGACTTGGAGCCAAAAGATCCTTTGTTTTATCAAGCCTTTATCAATGGTTTTGTGGCTTGTTGTGTAAAACTCTGTGCTGTGCAGTCCTTTACACGTCCTGCTGAGTTTCATCCGTCACCACTGGAGCGAATGTTTCTTCGTCTGGCATTCCACGTGACTAGCCTGTCATGCTCCCCCCTTTTCCATCTCTGTGTCCAGCCTCACAATCACAACACTCTTTGACAGCAAACAGGAAGGGATTCAACACTGATGTCTTAATACAGGCCAATAGCTTGAGGGTCTTACTCATAGAACGTGGCTGAAGAAGGGATGCTTTCAAAAATAAAACACTTGATCAGCATTTAAACCATAATATCATGAACAGACAGTAGCTTTTACACTTTGAGGACAAAATATTTACATGCATTAAAGGTTGTATCAGTGATTTCAGGCCCCCCCAAAAAATGATCACATTCATCTAATCTTTCCTAACGATCCGCTAGCTGCCCGCCCCATAAGCATGCCGTCAAAAAACTGCGTCTCTGTAGGCAGCCTAGGCTCTGAGATCTGCACACAAAAACAATTGGCTTCACCAACCACTCAAAACCAAAACAAATAGTGTTCCAACCAATCAACGACAGGGGGAGGGTGTTGTGAGGTATTGTGCTTGTGCACGGCTGCACGCAAAGTCAGAGCTGAAGAAAAAGCTGGCTCAAAACCTCACAACACCCTCCCCCTGTCGGTGATTGGTCGTAACACTATTTGTTTTGGTTTTGAGTGTTTGGCTAAACCAATTGTTTTTGTGTGCAGATCTCAGAGCCTAGGCTGCCTACAGAGACGCAGTTTTTTGACGGCATGTTTATGGGGCGGGCAGATAGCGGATCGTTAGGAAAGATTAGATGAATGTGATAATTTTTTTGGGGGCCTGAAATCACTGATAAAACCTTTTAATGCAAACGCCAATTTGTCCATATCTAGCCATCCAGAATTTCACACATCTCTGTTTTGGATCTAACATCTACCATAAATTATATTTTAAAGGCAAGTTATTTGCAAAAATAAATAATTGGATTTTATATTATTACTGTACAGAAGCCACAGCAAGTTATTAAAATATGATCTGAAAAATATTGACTAGTTTTATCTTTTTCTGAACACTATACGAGTAATGTTAGATGATTTTTCCAATAAATATCATACAATTCCAATAAATAGCATTATCATTTTTTACAGCTCCAAAAACGTATAATAATAACAATAATAATATATTTCCATGGGCCCCTAGAACCCTTGTTTGAAAACCCCTGTGCAGAATGAAAATGAAACAGGCTATTTATATTCACTAGAGAATTGACAGACAGCTCCATCTTGTACAGCTCTCTTGTTACCTTGGATTTTGTGGTTGGCAGTTGGTTAGTTGGAGGGGGAAAAATGAGTGTCCTTTTAGACCTTTTCTTTTTTATATGTATAGGCTATATTTTATTCTAATGTTTTTTTTTTCTTTCATTCATGCTTCTTATTCCGGGGTTTTCTGTGTGATTTATTCTATTATTATTTATGTTTACTTTATCCAGAGACACATCTGTTCCAGACACCCACACCTCTCAAGTCAAAAGTAATGTTTAACCGCAAACATTGTGAGGTTTATTCCAATTGTTTCAAAACTATTCTTAGTGCTGTTCTGACAGTGATGGCCCTGAGTGAACAAGTTCACTATCTGTGTTTGCTTTTTTGTCATTCACAAGTTTAACATGTCCTGAAGTCATTTAATGAGAGTGCTTTTAAAGATGAAAGCTGTTTCAGACATCACATGTGCTCTACTGTGCTACACACTTTAAACAGCTTGATCTATAAAGCAGTAATTGGCCTGGACTGAGCTTGAATCATAGCTGGAATACAGGATCTATCAGGACACATTGACTTTCTCTGCACAAATCTCACTTGTCGATGAGTGAATGGATAGTTCTTTTATCTCGATGGCTGTACAGCGAGGCCTTGGACAAGTATCAAATCATCATGACCTGTTTAAAGTTTGAAGCTTGTTTCAGCATGTATAGATATTCTTAATGATATTCCATTAAACTTATTGGATAGAGTTGGGCCGACGCTTTGTGTTTAACTCTTGGTACATAACAAATTGGAGAAGTGGTGCTCATGTGAATCTACCCTCTTCACTAATTTCTTGTCCTGTCTCCACTATATCTGTCTCAAAAAGAGCTCAACGCTTCCTAGTGTATGAAAATACAATTTGTTAAGACCTGTACAGCCTGAAATGGTTCTGGCCTAAGATGGTTGGGCTGGTCTGGTTTGATTATTAGGGATGCATGATACATCAGTACTGTATTGCTCAGTGGAGATTGTAGTATAGGTTTATATGGGATATTTAATTCTGCATGTAGATGTGAATGTAGTCTTTAAAAATAATAATAATTTAATAACAGTTTAACGTGATCTTTAGAAAATCTCAGAATAATTATCCATTTTTCATATTGTATATTATGTTGTGCATTTTATTTAGCTACAGCGATATCTGGATGTCTTTGTCTATAAGGGATTTCCTGGAACGTCATAAAATATTGTGGCTTTATTAGTCTCACTTCTTTGCTACATTGTATCTCCAGTATGAATTAAACAGCCATTACATGATAGCATATTTTATGCTCCATAATGCTCCCATCACCTCATTTTGGGTATATTATATATTTAGCTTTAATATATCAACCTAATTTTCTTATCGGACCAATAAAATTTATCGGCCAATACCGATATGGCCGCCGATATATTGTGCATCCCTAATTTTTTAATATCAGTGCATCCTTATTTTAGTGGGGACTCTATATAATTAAACCAGCTAAACCCTCTTAAAAGACATACAAATCACCTTTTAAGCTGGTTTAAGCAGGACTTGCTTAAAATATGCTGTTGTTATGGAACTTGGCGAGTATTAACAACAGTGCAGCTGTTCTGTTCACTTGTGAGAGAAAAAGCCCCTCAGTCGAGCTCTCATGATTGCTTGCTCACAAAAAATGGATACTTTTCATCCTGCTGTGAAGCGACGCTTACTTTCATTATCTCCTGATTGCACCCCGTCTAGCTCAGGGTAAGTGGAGTCATGTCGACTCTTTGGGCTGGGTAACGCTCGCCCCGCGGCCACCACTGAGGGTGTGGTTTCGCATACAAAAGGGCAACAAGGAAAATGGAGCCTCGTCTCCGCATAATTAAAAATGTTCATGCCGGAAGCGTACTTTCAATTAAATCAGGCTTGGTTAATCTAGTGGCTAGTTCTTTATTTATTTTTATGATGGACGGTAAATGAAGATATTCATAGCTCTGAGAAATGGGTGACGCTGGAACCGCCAGGTGTAATTTATATACAGATGTCGCTTTCTCAACTATTTCTCAGCTGTGCATTCAAAATGATACAGGTGCCTTACCATAGAAGCATATGTATGTGTGTGTGTGTGTGTTATATTACAATACTACAGTGATATTAACTAAGGCCAATCCTGGCTTAATCTAAGCAGTCTGTGATTAGTTATACTGATCATTTAGTATATTTACTGATCATTTCAGTCACAAAGGATATTGAGGTCTTGGGTTAATTACCTTTTAAAGTGCAAATATTACCTGTGATCCCCATGACACCTACAGTAACACTTACAAAGACTTGCAAAAACTTTGCTGCTCGGTGCACCACATGGCTCTTTCATAGAGTGCAAGCTATATACAGTACTGTTTGCTTTATTAATCATTATTAAATCTCATAGTGGGTAATTAGGTTCATTATTAGATTAAACGTCATGCATGAAAGGTGTAAAAGGTGTTTATAATTCCTGTTTTTTTATATTAGTCTGCTAAGTGCTTTTTGTCTTACTGAAAGTGTCGCTCAGAGCCGTGATGGAGAGCACAAGCTGTTACACTAATGAGGTGTCTGGAAGATAGTTATTACTTTAATGCTAGTTGACGCAGTTGATGAACAGCCATCAAATGGCACTATTACAAGAGACTGAAAGCTTTGAAAGGACCCTAGTGACATGATTAGACACGTATAACCTACAGTACATTAATGCTCAGTCTTGTCGGTAAACAAACTAAAGTATTACAGACAGATTTTTGCAATTTGCCTGAATTGCTGTTTCTCACTTTGCTGTTTTGACATTGTTTTCATGGGGGCGAAAGTGTGGAGTGGATTGTCTTTGTGTGTTTTTTCTCTCACTCATTATCAGTCCTGGTTCAAGGAGATGTGCTCTCATTTGCATGTGGGCCCCCAAGGGCTGGAGTCTTTATGTGTATCAGGTGATTCATACTGCTTAGAGTAGGACTCTTTTGCCGAGGATCAGAATAAAACCAATCAATTAGCCAAGAGAAAGAGAACAGTGAAACTACTAAACACCTTCAACTTCACTTCTCTGTCTTCCTGGGTCAGAGAAATGGGGAAACATGCTTAACTCTTTCCCCGCTATTGTGGAATTTTCCGGCTTTCCGTGTTTTCACTGTTATGCGGTATAGGGGGCGCTATTAAAGATTACTGAATCTCCTGATGAAAACACATGCGAAGAAGATGCAGAAACAAGCAATATTATACTACGAGCTATAGGTCTGTGCAAGCTTGTTGATGGACTCAATCTACTCCATCTATGTTCAATGATGATCATCGTTCTGAAACCGGTCTTTGACAAAAACATGATTTTCTCAGCTTTTTGGTCAAAATGTTGCTTTTTTTATGAAACTTACCCACATTCAAGTGTTGATAATAAAAGAATACATGAAGCTAGAATAAAACTTTTTTTTTCCATTGTTGCTGTTTAAAAGCAGAGGGTCTGTTTTTTCTTTTGATATATTGCATGTCCAGATAATCATTCAACAAAGTATTCTAGGGGCCATGAAGTTTTGTGAAAATGGTCAAAAACGCTGGCGGTGGTTGGCAACTTTAAAAGAGTTAATTGTCATAAAAGTAAATGTCACAATGCACAAATTCTTAAAGGTGCAGTATGTAATATTGACAACTAGTGGTTGAAATGGGTACTGCAATCCAAATTCTAAATATTGGAGAGAGCAGTTTCCTCCTCCCCCTCCGCCTCAGACTTGACGCTAACGCGGGTTGCCAGATTGAAGACACGCAACAGGAACGAGCGCAGTTGACAATTGAAAACGACGAGACTTACATTGTATGTTGATCAGCTAATGTATTGCGATGTTTTTATTACCGAAGCCTTTTAGGTCGAGTAGAATCTGCGATCTCTGACCAAGTTTGTTTCCTGGCTTCCATGGCTACAGTACTCTGTGTTTTCTGCCAATTGGCAATCCAGGGTACCGAAATACTATTGAGTAGATTGGCAGTGATCACACAGACCGAAACAAAAACAGACATTCCAATACGGACATTAAATAACTGGCTGTATCATTGTTTTTCAGGCACGTTTCCTAAATCCCTGCAAACATATTATGGTATTTTTATGTCAAAGAAATTGCATACAGCACCTTTAATTGACTTTCTTTGTGCAAAATTATATGCAAAAAACATCTATATTATTTCGTTTTTTGATAAAAACGATCCTTCAAGGTGCTTTTTTCCAGTCCCTTAACATTTTACATTGCTAGTTAATCCATCATTTTTTAATTTTACAAGTTTGTCTTTATATATTTGTGGAGATTTTAAAATAATTATTTATTGTGACCATCAAGTTATTATGGTAATGAATGGCATGTGTCTGTTAAGTTTGCCTGTGCACATTTGTACATTTGTTTGTGTCTGGCCTGTACCTTGTTTTATTATGGCACTTGTCATTTCTATGGGCCATTCTAAACAGTGTTACTGTATCAAAACAAAGCTCTTATCATGAATAGCCTGTGCAATTATGGAAACTCTGTTTCCCGAGGGCTTGGTGGCACATAACATCCTCCACATATATAAATATATATCAAATCATTCACAGTACAAAAGGATATTGCAGCCCCTGTCTGATGTTGCTAGCATCTGCATTTATATTACCATTCATCGCAAAGTATTTTCTGCACATGTATTCTGGTTCTATAAAGGGAAACCCTAATGATGTTTTATGACATGTCATATTCAATATTCTCACATTCTTACTTTATGCATTTTAAATCTGTTCTTATCTGAATGTAATCTGGAACAATAAGCTTCTAGTTGTTGGTTACATGTGAGCTTTATGATATATCTAAAAATAAAACTAAGGCATGGCTTACTGTGCAATTGCTTTGGTAGAATGGAATTAAATGAATAAGTAGAGATTTAGAACTTCGGTTTGATAAGTGACAGTGGTTTATTTACGTCTAGATGCTTTTGACCTTTTGTTAAAACATGCTGTTATATCTAAATAATAGTCCTGAATATCTTAACGTTAGTTCACAATTTCACGCTTAGCGATTTTATTTGCACAACAGCCTGATCAGCTTGCTGTTTTGCATTGTTCTTTCAGATCATTACAGTGGCATTTGGTCTTATCCTTAATTAGGCCGCTTCATTAAAAGCAGACTAATTGGTGTAAACTCCTGCCTAGTCCAGCTGCAAAGTTGTCATAAGGATGGTGTGTTTGATCAGTAAAGGTCTGACCTAAGTTTGATTCTAATGAGGTGGGACATCATTGAAGGTCTTTTGCAGAGAACAGTGTCATTCCCTTCTTAACTATAATGAACAGAAATGATTAGTACTGAATGCATTAAAGAGCAAATAACTTGGTGTCACCACTAATTTTTCAGCCCATGGTTTGTTGTTTATAGTTATTATCTTGCCAAAAAACATTAGACTAGCCAAAACATGTTACCCAATAGAACCCCCTTTTTTCCAAATAGATTTAAAAGGAACTTTAAAAGGAATAGTTGACACATAACTGACAGTTCTTTCGTTATTCACTCATCCTGCCATTCAAACCCATGTGATTTTCTTTCTCGCATGGAACATTGATATTCTTTTTATTATTGTTTTGAAGCAGTGTTCCCTTGTGGTTTTAGCACTGCACAGGACCGAATCATGTATGCATGAGTTGTTTATATGTTAGTATGCAGCTTTATTAAATCAACTTTTTTTTTTCCTGTAGGAAAGGAGTCTAAATGCGTACCCATTCCTGGAGATATGCAAAGGAGATCTGATCCATTACATGTGTCCACTAGAGAATCCGACAGACTTCTGCGTGCCTGAACTTCTTGAGAAGAATACATCTGATGACGTGGAGGAAACAGTGGAGCATAAAGACGCTGAGGTCACAGAGTCAGGGGCGGGTATGTTACTACACTCATCAACTTAGAATGAAAAGAATTGAACTGTTCTGGCTCCAAAGCCAATTCCACTTAACGAATCTGGTTCCTTCATGACTCATCTGCTATTTTTAATAAGCATGAGCAACATTCACATTTGTTGTGAAATGAGATGAAATGTATATTTCGAACAAAACAATAACAACTCAGAAATAAATTCTAAAATGCACTGCCTGTTTGGCCACAAATCTAAAAAAAAAAAAAAAAGGTCCACATTTAACATGATTATAAGATACAATAAGATCCTTCCAAAAAGAGTAAAAAAACTCAATACTTGAAATGAATTCGCTGCGTATCCAAAAAAGGATTACACGCCGAGTTGAGTAACTATTTTAGTTGTGTAACTATATTGATTATGAGTTCTTGCATGAATTTGTTTATAAGGACTCATTCATCAGGGATGTGATTTTTCCGGATTAATCCGGAATTCCGGATTTTCCGACCTGAAAATGTGACCTACGTGAATCATGCAGATCTGTAAAAAAAAAAAAAAGGAGGGGGAGGGGGGTGGAGCATCTCACAGCCGTCACTATGGTAACCCGGGACGGAACCACAATCGCCGCGAATCGCCGTCCCCGCGCAACAGGGCCACACCAGGCGGCACGTCAACATGGTTACAGATGGCAAAGAGATGCAATCTTTCCCCGCCCAGCCAGTGCTTGAAGTGCGTCAGAAAGAGAGCGCGCGCGCGATCAGTTGTTGGTAATTTGTTGTGTAGCGTGCGCGATGCCGCATCCAATGTAGACAGCATTGCTTTTTTTTGAGGGCGCTTAACACAGCTCGTAGAAACGGGCCTGGCAGCTCGCGCCAGTTCTAGACATGGTGAAAGTTTCCTGATTGTGACGGATGGCCGAATTTACATGACACATTATAAATGAGCATTATAGTCTGCGATAGATACAGTGCCAAAAAGAAGAGAAGAGGATAAAAGGGGATAAAGACAGAGGTAAAGTAATGTAAGTTAGTGAATGAACAGTTTATCTAATTGCATAGGAGTAAGATACTATAATTTCATGGCAGTTATTTTTACCTTAAACTTAATGTTAACAGTTGTTCTGAGTTCTCCAGAGGCCCCAGACTGTGTGATTTTGTAACAATCATGTCAGTTTTAAGACGTGATTTATTATCACTTTTTTATTAATGTTTTACTCTACAGTTGTGCAGTTTTGGGGGGATACAGTACAGGCCAAAAGTTTGGAAACATTACTATTTTTAATGTTTTTGAAAGAAGTTTCTTCTGCTCATCAAGCCTGCATTTATTTGACCAAAAATACAGAAACATTTTTAATATTGTGATATATTATTACAATTTAAAATAATTGGTTTTCAATTTATTATACTTTAAATTATCATTTATTTCTGTGATGAAAAGCTGAATTTTCAGGATCATTCCTCCAGTCTTCAGTGTCACATGTGACATCCAGTCAATCACATGATCCTTTAGAAATCATTCTAATGTTCTGATTTATTATGAGTGTTGGAAACAGTTCTGCTGCCTAATATATTTGATGAATAAAGGTTAAAAAGAACTGCATTTATTCAAAATAAAAAATATATATTTTCTTATTCTTTCTTATATCTATATCTTATTTACTATCACTTTTTTATCAATGTAACACATCCTTGCTGAATACAAGTATTGATTTATTTCAAAAAAAGAAAGAAAAAAATTACTGACCCCAAATAACTGACCAGTAGTGTATATTGTTGAAAGATTTCTATTTTGAAAACATTTTCTTCTTCTTCTTTTTTTTCTTTTTTAATTTAATTTTTTTTACTTTTTATTCATCAAAGTATCCTAAAAGTATCACAGGTTATTAAAAAATATTAAGCAGCAGAACTGTTTCTAACTTTGATAATGAATCATCATATTAGAATGATTTCTAAAGGACTGGAGTAATGATCCTGAAAATTCAGCTTTGCATCACAGAAAAATAAATGATAATTTAAAGTATAGGCTAATAAATGGAAAACCAATTATTTTAAATTGTAATAATATATCACAATATTGCATTTTTTTGTTATGTTGTTATGTGTCATACTCATGACATAAGTTGGATGTTGCACATTAAGCAGTTTAAGTTTGGTTTAAAAATGTTTTAAAAATATATACTTTATTTTTCAAATTCAAATAAGTTGTTGTCATGTGTCATAAAAAGTTGGATGTTGCACTTTTAGCAGTATAGGTTTGGTAAAAAGATATTATGTTTTAAAATTCAAAAAAGTTATTTTCATTGTTGTTATAATTATTATTACTACTATTATTATACTATACTATTACTATAGTATAGTAATTACTATTACTATATTACTATTCTATTATTATAGAATGGTGTTGATGGCGCAGTGGATTAGACACTTGGCTTTGATTTCCACTGCGACACATCCACCAAATAAGTTGTCATTTGTCATACTGTACAAAAAAAGTTGTTCAAATAAGTTGTTATGGGTCCTGCTTTACTATCCATATAGATCCGCCACCAGTTTGATTGGCGTCGGCGGGGGGTCGGAGTCGGAGTCGGGGTTGCGGGGGGGGGGGGGGGGGGGGTGTCGTCTCAGTATATTTTCCTGCTTTTTTGTCCTTAGCCAATCACATGCCTGATTCATCATGTGCATTTCTTTTTTGCACTTGTAATAAAAAGAAGATTGCTAGAATCTCGGTGTGTAATCCTTTTTTTGGATACCCGGCAAATGAATTTCAAGTATTGAGGTTTTTGACTCTTTTTGGAAGGATCACAACTACCCAAATGCGTAATTTCACTGCAAATGTAAAAAATTGTGTTGAGTGAATATTTTATTTGAGCAACTTTATTGATTATTAGTATGATGATGATTAATAACAACAATAACAAAATCAACACCATCATCAAAATAATCATGAGTTTTATTTTTTAAATAATCACTAAATTAAATGTTTAAATATTTAAAGATTTAATATTAAAATAAATTAAGAGTACTAATTTATCTTATTGTTTTTAATATTATTATTTTTATTCAAGTCATTATACCTCTGTGAAATATTTGTTTACAAATTATACTTGTTTTGTATGATTCCATGATTTCAAGGCTCTGATGCATATACCTATATTATACACAAGTGTGAAAAAATGCAGACATTCCATTAATTGCCATGAAAACACTCTTGAAAAAACTCTTGTCTCTTGATTCTCATCCCTTGTCTAGTAAAATCGCAGTCTAGCAAAGAAAAATAGTACATTTAATAGTTAATTAATAGTAGTTGCGTCTTACATGCATGGAAACAGACATATGGGTCATGATGTTGCCATGTTACCCCTGCTTGGGATCCCATACCATTACCCTCATTTCAGATGTTATAAATCTCTCAGAACCTGCCAGGAACATTAAAACGACATGTGAGCGCTTGCTTGAATGTGTTCATAAGGACTCATTCATCATGTCCATTTATTCCAGAGAAATTGCACAGTATAGTCGCACCTTATCTGCCATATTATGTCTCTGCTGTGAGCTCTGTGAAACGGAGAAAAATGAAGGCGTGCAGCTCAGTCACAGCAGTAGTTGTCCACAGTTCAATCTGTGGTCAGTAAAACAAATGGCTGTGAAGATTGATGCTAAAGTCCAAGGGCTGTTTTCTGCTCTGCACAGCTAAACAGAGTCATTACTCCAGCGGGACAACAGCTAAGCTCAGTGTGTGTGTGTGTGTGTGTGTGTATGCGCCTGCAGCTCTCTTAATTAAAGGCCGTTCAATCACAGCTGCTCAGCTGGATCTGACAAGTGCAGGTTGTGAATCAAACTCCTTCATTTGAGGGATTCAGGGCAGTTCAGAACATCTCTCTTCCACCCTTTGTCTTTCTTTCCATCTATTCCTTTTCTACCCTCTCTTTCATTTCTTAACTTGCTGCTTTAACTTGAACCACTGAACCTTAGATTTACACACTGAGAAATGCCTCTATCAGGTCTTGGATTTCAGTGCAGGTATATCAAGCCCACTGGACACTCATTGGAGTTCAATGTGAATGTGCAGTGACCTTTGTTTATACCACACACAAGCAGTATATAAGCGTGCAGCAATGTACTGTAACAGGTTCAAATTGTAGGTTCAATTGCACACACACACACACACACACACACACACACACACACACACACACACACACACACACACACACACACACACACACACATATTGATTATTGCATATTAAATGTAATGTATATGGTTTTATTATACTCATTCTCACTCACACTCTCTTTTGCTGTACCTATAATTACGTAGTCCTTTCCGCTTTCAAAATCCCTTTTGTCTAAAAACATTTTACTGAACAAAAATCCTGAAGCTCAGGTAGCAATCCCACTGGACCCAATTTAGAAACTAATTCAGGCAAATGCGATTTAAGAGGCTTTCCGAGGAAAGATATGCTTCAGCTTTGTTGAGATTTCAAACCATTTGGAGAGTCTGGAAGCAATTTTTACAACTGGAAGGTCTTTCTCACATATCAAATATTTAACCGGTTAGTGCCAAAACTGTTTCTCTTTTGTTCAGTGATATACAATGGTGGAATGAAATTTGAGGCCCTTTATATACATTGAATAAGTAATTAATAAAGATGTATTTTATTTTATATTTTTATGTGTGTGCAGTATATAAAATACATTAAATACATGAAATCAAATATGTTTTCCATATTTAATCTCCTGTGGTCTGACACTCTGCGACTCAGGCAGGCCGAGATCTGTCTAGAACTGAACCCGATAATGACTATAAGGTGAGTTATTATGGACAGGAAAGTGATTAGGAAAAATGGATAGAGCTGGTGAATTAGGGACCCTCTGATCATCACATTGTACTCTCAAGTGACCATTCTCCGATGTGCCAATGATCTTTTAGAGGGTGTCATCCAAGCTGTGAACAGAGCTAATTCCAGTGTCACGGTGCTCAAGAGCACCAAGGGTACACTGTGCACAATTTGAAGGACAAGTACAGGCACATTCACCAGGACCGGAAAGCCCAGTCTAATCTTAGCAGTGCCCTTTTGGGTTGTTAAAAGGTTTCTCACATACTCCAACTGAGAGGTTATAATTAGCTGTGGTGATTTGGACAAGAATGAGTAGGTTTTAAATGAACAGTTCCCGATTAAGCATCATTTGGTTTTATACTTATATATTGCTTGCATATTAGGGCTTATATATTAATTAGGTATGTCAGTAGATACATTTATCTTGTTTAATGTGTTTATTTTGTCTTCATTTGCTATATCCAGATAAGTAAACCATCAGATTGAAGGATGATTGTCATAAAATGACCTAGTTCTGGCATGACACTCTAGATGGTGCAGGCTGGTATGATTTAGCAGCGATCACATCATTATCTACATAGCTGATTGGCTGCTGTTACATCAGCTGCCACTGAGCTGCGGCTCAACATTCAAATACTGGAAGTGTTGCTGTTAGCAGTGTGCAGAAACCCTCCACCTTCCCCAGCACCACCTGTATAGATCTGCTACTGTTAATTCATTTATGCTACATGTGCAGCAGCAGCATGTCTGTGAATGTATTGGCAGTACATGGTATTCATTACCATGCCAATCTTTCCGAGAGTTGTCATGACAGAACTGTATTTTTTTTTTTTTTATCCAGTCGAGAAACACAGTTTGCATATCATCTCACCATACAGCGGTGGCATGTTTTGACATTCCGTTCAGTCTGTATCACACAGAAACAATGACAGAATGGGACAGAGCTCATGTTTTAAAGCTAAACTGACACTGGAATGAATATTTCACTGAAACTGGCGGCGTGCCACTGTTCTCTCTGCCATCTCTGATGTAATAAGCCTGGTTTTCTTTCTTCTATTGGAGAAACAGCTAACTTGGATCACGTGTGCCTTGATAACCAATCAGTTACTGTATGAAGCAGTGAAGGCTCTCCTCTATTTATAGATTTAATATATATTTTAATTAAAATTATACAGTATACATATAAACCCCCCTTTTTTATCATTTTAAAATAATCCTAGATCAAATATTCCATGTTCCAACATACATTATTGATTGATATTGTGGCCATTCATGCAGCTTAGGGGGGAGATATTTCTGTGGTGGGCAAATGTAAGGTGTGTTGTGGCACCTAATGAGGTTTGAAAAGGTCTTCCCCTCATTGCTCCTCTTTTCTGCCTTTGTGAATCTCCACAATTAGCAGAGAGCTGGTGCTTAATTGAGATGCCATATCTAATATGTTGAGATGGAGATGATAGAGGGATCATTTCTATTCATCTAAAATAATGCTGGCAGGGAGGGACGAGAGGTTAAATTCACATGCTGTATAAAAAGAAATTAGGCAGAATGGGAAGTTTTTATTCAAATAGCTGGTATAAGACTCTCAGTGTAGATTCTTTCTTCCTTCTTCTTTCCATCCATATCCATCCTCATTGTTATTCAGTCACTTTATTTGTTCAGTTTAAGCACTTAGTTTCAGCAAGGGATTCCAGTCATGACCCTCTTAAATTGCACCTTACAAAGAGATCACGACCTCTTGCCCAAACGATTTTTTTTTCTCAGACTCAATGCCATTTAATTATTCTTCTGTCCCTTTTTTCAAGTTACCCTTCTTCCCGTTTTCAACAAAAAGCCCCTTACTCGATTTACAAAAAGATCTCGATCTGTGATTAGGCTTATGTTAAATTATATGCAAATAATCAATCTATTGACTTGTAAAGCTGCTTTGTAATGCCTTTTCAATGCTTTACTTGTCTGCCACAATAATGTAGTGTATTTGAATTATCTTAATTTGCTATTAAGCAATTAACTATTGATTAATCCACTAAATTAGCATTTTGTGTAAGTAATTCGATTTTTTAAATCTAATCAATATACGGCCATAGTAAAAAGCACATTTGCTTTGAGTCTTTGCCGTGTTTAGCATGTTTGTATAGCAACCACTAAACTCGATTCATAAAGCTGCATTTCCTCTTTAAGGAATTCCTTTTTTTTAGCCTAGAGAATCGCAGCTGTTTACCGACTTCTAACCTTTAATTCTGAGTTAAATATTTGAAATCTCTTTGGAGGTATTATTTTTTTATTTGGCACAAACGCAGCCTTTGGGGATTGTTTTAGCTCATATTTAGCGTTTTGGCAATTATAACTCTCACCTGGTGTGTGTCACGATAACAGCACAGCTTCTTGCAATTATACTGCTGTTAGTAAATGACTGTACCCCTCTGATGCTGAAATGCCATTAAAGGATCCCCAAAGGCTATCAGTGAAAACAGCAGGACTTTAAACTACCATTTTTTTTGTTTTGTTTTATAATTCAAGTTCTTCAACTCAGCTTATTTTTAATGATAGTGTACAGTATATTCACCCAGAATAGTTTCTAATGGTATCAAAGTCCCCCTGTAGTCAATACATATTTGTATCCCTTAAAACTTATCTTTGATCTCCAAAATGACATATTTAAACGTTTTTTTCATTCCTTAATATAGATTCAATGTAACTCTAAACCCTTGTTCCCTTTAGTATACGCGGATCCATGAATATGTAAATTAGCCCCGGCTCTACTCACACACACCAGCTCAGAGATCCAGTCGCTCAATTTTACTGTAGTAAATGCTTCACAATGACAAGTGGAAATACTGGTTCAATTCTGCCATATATGTTTGAACCAGAAACTGATTCAGAAGAAGTGGAAGAGTGAATTATACAGAGTCGTCTACAAGTCGATGTATCAGAATACTAATGCGTTTTATGTATCGCTGTCTACAACATCGGACATACAACGGTAATTAATATGATTAGCCTTTGGCTTGACTACGTTATAAAACAGCTAATAATGTGTTGCTAATGTTACACAAACCATGTTTGCGTTCGCCATCTCAGTCTGCCTTCAAAAAATCAGTATCCTTAGAAACGCTTTGAACATCATAGAACGTCAGTGGAAAAAGGCATATACAGAGGAAAATAAGTATTTGAACACCCTGCTATTTTGCAAGTTCTCCCACTTAGAAATCATGGAGGGGTCTGAAATTGTCATCGTAGGTGCATGTCCACTGTGAGAGACATAATCTAAAAAAAAAAAAAAAATCCAGAAATCACAATGTATGATTTTTTAACTATTTATTTGTATGATACAGCTGCAAATAAGTATTTGAACACCTGAGAAAATCAATGTTAATATTTGGTACAGTAGCCTTTGGTTGCAATTACAGAGGTCAAACGTTTCCTGTAGTTTTTCACCAGGTTTGCACACACTGCAGGAGGGATTTTGGCCCACTCCTCCACACAGATCTCCTCTAGATCAGTCAGGTTTCTGGGCTGTCGCTGAGAAACAGGGGTTTAGGTCTGGAGACTGGCTAGGCCACGTCAGAACCTTGATATGCTTCTTACAGAGCCACTCCTTGGTTATCTTGGCTGTGTGCTTCGGGTCATTGTCATGTTGGAAGACCCAGCCTCGACCCATCTTCAATTCTCTAACTGAGGGAAGGAGGTTGTTCCCCAAAATCTCGCAATACATGGCCCCGGTCATCCTCTCCTTAATACAGTGCAGTCGCCCTGTCCCATGTGCAGAAAAACACCCCCAAAGCATGATGCTACCACCCCCATGCTTCACAGTAGGGATGGTGTTCTTGGGATGGTACTCATCATTCTTCTTCCTCCAAACACGTTTAGTGGAATTATGACCAAAAAGTTCTATTTTGGTCTCATCTGACCACATGACTTTCTCCCATGACTCCTCTGGATCATCTAAATGGTCATTGGCAAACTTAAGACGGGCCTTGACATGTGCTGGTTTAAGCAGGGAAACCTTCCGTGCCATGCATGATTTCAAACCATGACGTCTTAGTGTATTACCAACAGTAACCTTGGAAACGGTGGTCCCAGCTCTTTTCAGGTCATTGACCAGCTCCTCCCGTGTAGTTCTGGGCTGATTTCTCACCTTTCTTAGGATCATTGAGACCCCACGAGGTGAGATCTTGCATGGAGCCCCAGTCCGAGGGAGATTGACAGTCATGTTTAGCTTCTTCCATTTTCTAATGATTGCTCCAACAGTGGACCTTTTTTCACCAAGCTGCTTGGCAATTTCCCCGTAGCCCTTTCCAGCCTTGTGGAGGTGTACAATTTTGTCTCTAGTGTCTTTGGACAGCTCTTTGGTCTTGGCCATGTTAGTAGTTGGATTCTTACTGATTGTATGGGGTGGACAGGTGTCTTTATGCAGCTAACGACCTCAAACAGGTGCATCTAATTTAGGATAATAAATGGAGTGGAGGTGGACATTTTAAAGGCAGACTAACAGGTCTTTGAGGGTCAGAATTCTAGCTGACAGACAGGTGTTCAAATACTTATTTGCAGCTGTATCATACAAATAAATAGTTAAAAAATCATATATTGTGATTTCTGGATTATTTTTTTAGATTATGTCTCTCACAGTGGACATGCACTTACGATGACAATTTCAGACCCCTCCATGATTTCCAAGTGGGAGAACTTGCAAAATAGCAGGGTGTTCAAATACTTATTTTCCTCACTGTATTTCATCATAACATCGTAATATACATAATTCACCTGCTATATTGCTAAACGTACCCGATTTTTGTCAAATCAACAGAAAAATATACCGGTATAACCTGGCTTCTCTTGAGACTCCCCTGCTTCAGAGGATAGTTAATGATATGCTGATATCATGTTGACATGATTGGTTACAAGGTAGTTTGTGACTCTTAAGTGTCACCGGCCCATCGGTGGGCCCACAGCCATTACATATTTAAAACAGTTAATGATTAACTGTTAATGTTAATTGATTAAACTGTTAAATATACTTTATGTTCCAGGTGAGCTGGAGCAGAAGTCAAGCTCAGTGTTCCAGGAAGTGGTTGACGAGAGCAGGGATGTGGTGGAGGCCTCTGCCCCATTGCTGGAGAGCTCTCAGCCTGGCCTGGGTGAGGAAGAGGATCCCAGCGAGGATGGGGACCAAGGGGCCAAGGGGTCCAGCGAGTCTGTAGGCAGTGGCTCTTCCTTTGAAGAGCTGGACATGGAAATGGAAGAGGAGAAAGAGGAGAAGAAAAACGAAGCAGAGGAGGAAGACCATAATGGACAGCAGAAGCCTGTGATGGTGGGAGAAACAATCGGGAACAGGGAGGAGTGAGGGATAAAGCGGATTAGAGGGAATGTGGGTGAATGATGAGCGCATATGTGAGTGTGGGTGCATGTGTGAGAGGAAGAAAGTTTGTCAGTGTCTTTGAAATCATCAAAGGCTGTTTTTTTTTTCTTCATAAGTCTTTTAGATTAACATCCTTAAATATCCGAAAAGTTCCTTCTTTGTTATCAGCAAACAAGCAATTATCCCTTTCAGAACCTTTTATTAATGACTTAATGAAATGCACATTATTCTTTGGCTTTGTATTTATTTCTATGAAAACAAATTGTATATGTTGCTTCCTCTGTTGTCTTCCCACGGTAATCATGAATTACATTCAGGCAGCAAGTAAATGAGGCACATTCTGAAAATGAGGTGACATTGTTAACGCAACTAAATGAAGCTTAATCAGACATTTTATTTCATTAACATGTTCTACAGATGATGTATTCAGTAGCGTTTGCTTCAAAACATGAATAATTCATTCCAAATGTTGTCTGTTGCTGTAGGAAAAAACTGAAAAAGAGTGAGAATAATAAAGTGCATGTTTTTATTAGTGATTGGAGTGTGTTTAATTTGACTGGTATGTATGTAATTGATCTGTTGTTGTTTTTGTTGTTGTAGTTGTTGTTTTTTAGAAAAGAGGAAATCAGTACAAAAAAGGTAGATTAAGTATACAGAAGATATTTAAGTATATCAGTATATTTTCTCTTTCTTTACCACTTTCTTTAAAAGTAACTTTGCAACTACATCAAAGTCCCTTTCAGGCAAGTCATTTCACTCGGCGGCCATCTTTGAAACACCTCTCGGGTGTAATGTGGTGGATTTTAATAATGTTGTGCTAAAGGCCACAGCATTATTAAATTTGACTTTTTTAACTATCTGATCGGAAAGCGACATTCCAGGGACCCTCCGTGACTATATTGACTCCTTGTTGCTGAGTGGTTCCTTATTTACTGTTGGAATTGTGCGTGAGGAACCCTGAAATTTCACAGCACTCGCCATGCCAGAGTCTTGTCACGTCATGGACACCACACTAGAGTCTCGACGCGTCATGGACACCACACTAGTGTCTCATCGTGTCATGGACACCACATTAAAGTCTGGTTGCGTCCTGGACACCACACTAGAGTCTCATCGCATCATGGACACCACACTAGTGTCTCGTTGCGTCATGGACACCACACTAGAGTCTCATCGCGTCATGGACACCACACTAAAGTCTGGTTGCGTCCTGGACACCACACTAGAGTCTCGTCACGTCATGGACAACACACTAGAGTCTCGTCACGTCATGGACACCACACTAGAGTCTAGTCATGTCATGGACACCACGCCAGAGTCTTATCACTTCATGCACACCACACTACGTCATGGACACCACACCAGAGTCTAGTCATGTCATGGACACCACACCAGAGTCTTATCACTTCATGCACACCACACTACGTCATGGACACCACACTAGAGTCTAGTCATGTCATGGACACCACACTAGTGTCTCATCGCGTCATGGACAACACACTAGAGTCTCGTCACGTCATGGACACCACACTAGAGTCTCGTCACGTCATGGACACCACACTAGAGTCTAGTCATGTCATGGACACCACGCCAGAGTCTTATCACTTCATGCACACCACACTACGTCATGGACACCACACCAGAGTCTAGTCATGTCATGGACACCACACCAGAGTCTTATCACTTCATGCACACCACACTACGTCATGGACACCACACTAGAGTCTAGTCATGTCATGGACACCACACTAGTGTCTCATCGCGTCATGGACAACACACTAGAGTCTCGTCACGTCATGGACACCACACTAGAGTCTCGTCACGTCATGGACACCACACTAGAGTCTAGTCATGTCATGGACACCACGCCAGAGTCTTATCACTTCATGCACGCCACACTACGTCATGGACACCACACTAGAGTCTAGTCATGTCATGGACACCACACCAGAGTCTTATCACTTCATGCACACCACACTACGTCATGGACACCACACTAGAGTCTAGTCATGTCATGGACACCACACTAGTGTCTCATCGCGTCATGGACAACACACTAGAGTCTCGTCACGTCATGGACACCACACCAGAGTCTCGTCACGTCATGGACACCACACTAGAGTCTAGTCATGTAATGGACACCACGCCAGAGTCTTATCACTTCATGCACACCACACTACGTCATGGACACCACACTAGAGTCTAGTCATGTCATGGTCACCACACCAGAGTCTTATCACTTCATGCACACCACACTACGTCATGGACACCACACTAGAGTCTAGTCATGTCATGGACACCACACCAGAGTCTTATCACTTCATGCACACCACACTACGTCATGGACACCACACTAGAGTCTAGTCATGTCATGGACACCACACTAGTGTCTCATCGCGTCATGGACAACACACTAGAGTCTCGTCACGTCATGGACACCACACTAGAGTCTCGTCACGTCATGGACACCACACTAGAGTCTAGTCATGTCATGGACACCACGCCAGAGTCTTATCACTTCATGCACACCACACTACGTCATGGACACCACACTAGAGTCTAGTCATGTCATGGTCACCACACCAGAGTCTTATCACTTCATGCACACCACACTACGTCATGGACACCACACTAGAGTCTAGTCATGTCATGGACACCACACTAGAGTCTCGTCGCATCATGGACACCACACTAGAGTCTCATCGCATCATGGACACCAAACTAGTGTCTCATCGCGTCATGGACACCACACTAGAGTCTGGTTGCGTCCTGGACACCACACTAGAGTCTCGTCACGTCATGGACACCACACTAGAGTCTCGTCACGTCATGGACACCACACTAGAGTCTCGTTGTGTCCTGGACAACACACTAGAGTCTCGTCACATCATGGACACCACACTAGAGTCTCGTCACGTCATGGACAACACACTAGAGTCTCGTCACATCATGGACACCACACTAGAGTCTCGTCACGTCATGGACACCACACTAGAGTCTGGTCACATCATGGACACCACACTAGAGTCTTATCACTTAATGCACACCACACTACGTCATGGACACCACACTAGAATCTCATCATGTCATGGACACCACACTAGAGTCTTATCACTTCATGCACACCACACTACGTCATGGACACCACACTAGTGTCTCATCGCGTCATGGACACCACACTAGAGTCTCGTCGTGTCCTGGACACCACACTAGAGTCTCGTCGTGCCCTGGACAACACACTAGAGTCTCGTCACATCATGGACACCACACTAGAGTCTCGTCACGTCATGGACACCACACTAGAGTCTTATCACTTCATGCACACCACACTAGAGTCTTATCACTTCATGCACACCACACTAGAGTCTCGTCACATCATGGACACCACACTAGAGTCTCGTCACGTCATGGACGCCACACTAGAATCTCATCATGTCATGGACACCACACTAGAGTCTTATCACTTCATGCACACCACACTAGAGTCTTATCACTTCATGCACACCACACTAGAGTCTTATCACTTCATGGACACCACACTAGAGTCTTATCACTTCATGCACACCACACTAGAGTCTGATCACTTCATACACACCACACTACGTCATGGACACCACACTAGAGTCTCTTCACGTCATGGACACCACACTAGAGTCTCGTCACGTCATGGACACCACACTAGAGTCTAGTCACGTCATGGACACCACACTAGAGTCTAGTCACGTCATGGACACCGCACTAGAGTCTTATCACTTCATGCACACAACACTACGTCATGGACACCACACTAGAGTCTCGTCACGTCATGGACACCACACTAGAGTCTAGTCGCGTCATGGACACTACACTAGAGTCTTATCACTTCATGCACACCACACTACGTCATGGCCAACACACTAGAGTCTCGTCACGTCATGGACACCACACTAGAGTCTCGTCACGTCATGGACACCACACTAGAGTCTAGTCACGTCATGGACACCGCACTAGAGTCTTATCACTTCATGCACACAACACTACGTCATGGACACCACACTAGAGTCTCGTCACGTCATGGACACCACACTAGAGTCTAGTCGCGTCATGGACACTACACTAGAGTCTTATCACTTCATGCACACCACACTACGTCATGGACACCACACTAGAGTCTCATCACATCATGGACACCACACTAGAGTCTCGTCGCGTCATGGCCACCACACTAGAGTCTCATCGCGTCATGGACACCACACTAGAGTCTCGTCACGTCATGGACACCACACTAGAGTCTAGTCGCGTCATGGACACCACACTAGAGTCTTATCACTTCATGCACACCACACCAGGTCATGGACACCACAGTAGAGTCTCATCACATCATGGACACCACACTAGTCTCGTCACGTCATGGACACCACACTAGAGTCTAGTCGCGTCATGGACACCACACTAGAGTCTTATCACTTAATGCACACCACACTACGTCATGGCCACCACACTAGAGTCTCATCGCGTCATGGACACCACACTAGAATCTCGTCACGTCATGGACACCACACTAGAGTCTTGTCACATCATGGCTTTCACACCAGAGTCCCCTCACATCATGGTCGCTCAGGTCACCCCTGGAGATTTTTTGGTGGGGGTTTTTTTGTCCAGCAGATGCAGAGCTTGGGTCGTGACGGATCTCAGGGTGGATGAGACTAACCGCCAGTGTTATGGATCCACAACTAAGGTCTGTGCGAGCGGTGAGCAGGTCAAGTCTGGTAGTTCCAAGTCCAAATCCGGTGGTCCCGGATGTCATCCCATTATCCGCAGTGCTTCCGGTAGTGGCCACCGTCATCATGTGTGTGTGGGCCACATCCCATCCCCCCGAGACAGCGACTGCTACAGCTCCTCGAGAGACTGTGGCGTCCACATTGTTAATTCTCTTCCTGTCACATCACAGCCACGAAGGTCATTCATGAACTCTCTATGCCCCATGAGACGGCCACGAAGGCTGCTTAGGAACTCTCTGTGTCCCATGTCTTGGCCAGAAGGACTGCCTAGGTTTCTGAAGCACCAGCGCTTCTCTGGTGGTTCCCATCTCCACTGCCCGTGAACGACCAACTGATCCTCCATGATGTAGTCCTTTGCTCCACAGTCCAGGTCTACCTGATCGTCAATAGTCTCGTCCTCTGCTCCATGGTCCAAATTTGCCTTTGCTTCACGGTTCCCAGTCCGCCACCATGACGTGTTTTGGTTATGTTAATGCCTTCCTGTCTTTTATTTTGATATTTGTCACACCCCTGTACCCCTCATGTGATACCTGTCATGTGCCTTGTCTAGCTTTGTGAAATGTAACCCACTGTTGGTGAGTCTTTGTTTTAATGGTTTATGGTCAGTTTTATGTCGTCAAGTCACTCTCTGGTTCTTATTATTTGCATCTGTTCACGCTTATTTAAATAAACTGCACATTGGTTCAACTCTGCTCACCTTCAGTGGATAACACGTTACATCACCAATGAAATCGGATAACTACTGTCATAAATTTTGTTTCTGACAATAAAAAAAAAAGGATGGACCAGCCATGTCAACTATCTCTTAGAGTATTAGTTGACTGTCTGCTTATTATCTGCAAACACTCTATTTTGATGGAGACATTCTACTGACTATAAGTAACTTTGCAAGTACATGTCAACTTATTATACTAACCTTGACCCTAAACTAACAGTCTACTTATACTCTGAGAGTTAGTTGTCATGTAGTTGCAAATTAATGAGAGTTAGTTGACAGATAGTTAGTATAATATCTAAAGTGGATTTTTGATTTTTTTTTTCTTTTTCTAACAACTATTGCAACCTTTTTTAGAAAAAAAAGTAAAGATATGAAATATACAAACTACTATTCAAAAGTTTGGGGTCGATAAGGTTTTTTTCTGTTCTGTTCATCCTGTTCAAAAGTTTTCACCCCCGGCTCTTAATGCACCGTGTTTCCTTCTGGAGCATCAGTGAAAGTTTGATAGTTTATCAACCTTTTTTCAATAGTTGTGATTGAGTCCCTCAATTGTCCTCAGTGTGAAAAGATTGATCTTAAAATCATGCAGTCACTGCTGGAAAGGGTTCAAATGTGCAAAAGATGCTGGAAAACTGAAGAATTTGCAGGACCTGAAGAACATTGGGCAGTTTAACTGCTCAGAACAAACAAGGGACTCAAGAACATCCATCACAAAAAAAACACACACACACACACACAAAAAAAAAAAAAACAGTCGTGGATCATCCAGGTAATGACACAGTATTAAGAATCAAGGGTATGTAAACTTTTTTATAAATTTCGCTTTTTTATTTTGTCTTGTGGACTACATACAAACATCTTTTATGTAAAATATCTTATTCAGGACAGTACTAAATAAAAAATAACATACATTTGGTATGATCCCTCTTTATTTTGTTAAAATAATTTACATTTTGCAGTGTGCAAGGTTTATGTAAACTTTCAAGCATGACTATTTTATTCAATATTCTTTGATGAATAGAACGTTCAAAAGAACATTTATTTGAAAAAGAAATCTTTTATAACACTATAAATGTCTTTACTGTCACATTTAAAAAAAAAGTGTCCTTGCTGAATCAATTTCTTTTTTAAAAAAAGTTGTTTTTCTGTTGCTATAGTGTTCCTGATGCTAAAGAGAATACTGTCTTATTAACTATTTTAAGCCTCAGGCATCCCTTCTGCGTAAGTATTCTCTTTTGTCATACATCAAGTTACTTTGAACTTCTGATTGGATGAGATGTGAGGGATTTGCCATTGACAATACAGATCAATACAAGTGATGCATCCAAAAGCTCCGGCAAGTTCTCCATTTCCCAAACACTTTGTGGATTGCTGCGAGCTTAGTGAAGCACAGAAAAAGGAGGAACATTTGAGTTATGATCTTTTTGAACTATTTTCATTGGTGGACCAACAAGAAACCCAATAGGTGGCCATATTATGTCATAAACAGAAACACACTTGCAATATGTGTTACCGTACTGAATAATAACCCAGCTGTGATTACCTGCGGCTGAATCACATTTGTGCATATACTCATTACAATAGCACTGTTACTGGTGTGATATTGCTAAATGAGATTTTGGCTAGTTTTTAAATTCAAAAGTTCACTGAGTCCCTGTCTGTTTTCCATGGAATATTAGATGACAGGCAAATTGACAGTTTCAGTCACTGTTCACTCTCATTGTATGAACAAAGATGCCATGTAAGTAAATGGTGACTGAGGCTGTCGGTCATTTCTGCCTGACATCTCCTTTTGAGTTCCGCAGAAGAACGTAATGTATGATGGTGAGTAAATCATCACGACTGAATTTTCATTTTTATGTCAACTATCTTTTTACAAGCGAAAAAGCTCTTAAAATGCTCTGACTTTTCTCTCTGATGGGATGCACGCAGCATGTTCTTTTGTATATCAATTTATTATTTACTAACTCTGTCACTTACAATGCAGTGTTTTAGGATTCTCCAAGGAATATGCCATCTGTAAGTCATTTTTTTAAATATAATTTTCTGGACGTTGCTGGCGGTCAACAACCAACTGATTTTACAAGCATGCTCTCTCAAGTTATATTTGGCAAGAATGGGATGTGACTGGCTCGATTGGTATGAGGTCGACACGCAATGTTCGGTTTGAGAGCATCCTCACGGGAGCTCGTGCCCTCGCGCGCCCACTCGTGTCATGTTGAAACTTGTCCATCGACCTGAAACGGGACATTGATCTCATGATGTGTGATTCTGGCAAGCCAACCTTAATATATCGCCGTCACAGACTGGTGCTTGGCCAATTAAACAAAATCGACACCAGCTGACGTGTTTTGGGACATTTACATATTCCGTGTCTCGCGGACGGAGCAGTTAGAGCAGATTGAGTGAAGTTGTTGTCAGCATAGTTGTCTTGGTAGTTTATCATATGCGGTCAGTGATCGTTTCTGTTGCCGGTTAGAAATGCTGTTGTGGATGTTTATCTGCCAGTGGTCAGTAGATTGGAAACGCATCTACAGTAGCATAGCCTACATGCCCACTTTATGATATTTTTCAGTTGAAGAAATCCAGTCGATATTTTCAATTCATAGTTTCAGGGTTAGACATCAAATCAGTGCAAATCTATTCTTATATCAGAGCACACGCTCTCTTAGAGTCAACTTGCGCATAAAAAGGTTAAGCTGTGACTCTCAAATGTATTTCTTTAAGACTCAGTAATATTTAGTATTAAAAAGTGTTTGTGCATAGTGAAACGAGTATTCTTTTGCGTTTTGGGGTAATTCAGTCGAGGGGGGCAAAATTTGTCAAGGAATCCAATGACGCGCGCGACGCCTTTTCAGTACCACGGACAGTTCCACGCGCGCACAGCGTCTCCGAGGCGCGCGCTCAACGCAAACTTCACCCGCTGAATAAAATCTGGATTCCACTGCTGGAATTCAGCTATATATTTTAAATGCAACAGTAGAGCAATACGAAACTGTCATTAAGGATACGAAGAAAATACACGGACTTATAACCGGATGTCTTCAAGTAGATCCGCTTGGAATCTGTCGATCAGAGTTGAACTGGACAGGTCAGGTAAGACTGTTATCATCTGAATCTAATCTGTTGAAATCAATGTGTCTTGTGTGATTTCAGGAAATCGGGTAGTACGACCAATGCAGACAGGAATAAACTTAGCGTTGCTAACAGTTGGTTAAAAACATGCATTGCATTTTGACACCTGACACAATCAAGAAATACCAATAATAGGCTAATATTAAAAAAATATCTTTTTAAATTAAAATGTGTTGCATTGGTTTTGCATTTGCATAAGGATTTAGGTTTCAGACGTTTTCAAGAAGGCAATAAAAGCAAGCGTCAGATCAGATAAACAATCGCACACAGGTAACATCTCATCACATATTGCTTTGAATAGCAAAACACTCCCGCTCCGGGGTGTGTCTCTAAACGCATTTCTCTGACTGTGAATGTTTGGAAAGCATGTAACCATTCTAACTTTATTTGTATAAAATGTGGTTTGTTGCGGTATGTTCAACAGTTTCGCGAAGTGAAAAAAGCAGTGGATAGATTCAGATTAACATCACAAGTTTGACGCTGTTTGCGTGACAAATTTGATTAAAGACTAAATTTCAAAGCTTGTCGATTATTCACACCACCCTGAAACGTAGAGATACTTATTATGAAGTATTACATATTTAGACATGTCTAACATGTTGCTTTATAAAAATAAAAATAGCTTAAATAACATTTGATTTAGAATTAAGACATTGACCAACATAATAAAGTATACAAGTGTGTATACATAAACTGTAAATGTAAACATTTTCTTATTATTTACATGATATATCATTTTAGAAATAGCCTATAAGAAGGCTATGGGCTATACGTTTTACCTTACATTTTGTCCGTAAATATAGGCTAATTCATACTTCTTAGGCTACTTCTAAAAACAGTTTTCATAACATTTTAAAGTAAAATATCTATTCGGATTCATATTATATCGTTTTGCTGTTGTATGGGTACCAATTAAAAGGGTTTTTCTGTAAATAAATGTTTGTTTCTTTAGAGTTTTTACAGTGTTGTGATTGTTGTTTTTAACCCAGATGAGGAGTGAGTGGTAGCCTAACTGTTAGAAAATGTCCCTGGTGTTTTTAACCATTCAAGTTTAATCTTGCTCTCGAACCACGGTAATAATGGTGTTTGCTCATGCCCTTGGTTTTGATCGTTGCCACTCTGAAACGTTCAAAATCATGCATGGTTGTATCTAGGCTAGCCTTCTATCACAATGTGCAGGTTTGCCCACGTCTGCTGCCTCCTAAAATTACATGATGCCATAATCATCGATGTTTTCGCCCATTTTTGTATTAAGAAATAAGGCACTAAATACAATCAAGATGGAAATGAATACATGTAACGACGACCACTATATGTGTTTGGCTTTTGGCGAGCAGGGAGGGCATTCTAAAACAATCTGTGGTTTAAAAATAACAGAAACTCAAACAGAGGCGAACAACCGTTAGGCTGGTTAGTTTAAATAATTCAAGCTCGTGCCGGACATGCTCTTATAGCCTATCCTCTGCTGTGAAGACTTGCGCGAGAGTCAAACATCTCTCCAGCACGCAAGTCTCTGCTCAGAAAGGTTGGAATGAAAAGGGTTCCTTTTTAATACTAAAACAGAATGATTTTTATGACGTTCGATTCCGTTAACGGTTCTCGCGCGTGCATTGTTTTGTCGATGCGAACTGAAATACGTAGAGATAGTCCGATTCTCGATCGAATGACTCTTTTGAGTCGGTTCTATTTAGTGAATCAATAACCGTTATGAATCAGTCGAATAAGTGCATATGTTATTTGTTATTATAGCCTAATCAATACTACAGTATTTAACGTGTCTGCACGTATGTATGGGGCGCCGTTTGTAAAGAGGCTCACGCTGAAAATAACAGCAACATTTTGTCACATTTAGCTTCAAACAATGTTTAAAAAACTGGTATGAATTTTTGACGGTCACTTTTTACCACATTTACAATAATATTTGTCAACTTAGAGATATTTTAAATAGTTGAATCTAAATATTAAATGTTACACCTAAATGTTAAATGTTAAATCTAAATGCTAAATCTAAATCTAAATTTTAAATCTAAATCTAAATGTTAAATATAAATATAAATCTAAATGTTAAATCTAAATGTTAAATGTTAAATCTAAATCTAAATGTTAAATCTAAATATTAAATCTAAATCTAAATGTTAAATCTAAATGTTAAATCTAAATCTAAATGTTAAATCTAAATGTTAAATCTAAATGTTAAATCTAAATCTAAATCTAAATGTTGAATCTAAATATAAATGTTAAATCTAAATGTTAAGTCTAAATCTAAATCTAAATGTTGAATCTAAATCTAAATGTTAAATCTAAATCTAAATGTTGAATCTAAATGTTTGGGTTGAAACTAAATATTTAACTAATATGCAAATTCAAAATGCCGGTAACAGGAAGTGCCAAAATAAAAGCTCGAGGTGGTCAGTGTGTGTTTATAGCATGGTTTATAGTGTCAAATAACGAATAAAAACCATCTCATCCGAGGAAATGGACTCTTGGACATAGATTATCGTGATAATAACTACCTAAAATAATAAACACGTTTGGAGAAACTGTATTTGAAGAGTTGGCTAGTGTCACTTTTATGAAAAGTGCGGGACTTATGACCTGTAGCCATAATAGCCAGCTATGGCCACTAGGGGGCTCACTTTGACTGAATGTCATGTCATCACTCTCATCACGAAACTCTACAGTTTCTCCAAACGTGTTTATTATTTTAGGAAGTTATTATCGTTATATTATAGTTATTATTATGAGATGGTTTTTATTCATTATTTGACACTATAAACCATGCTATAAACACACACTGACCACCTCGAGCTTTTATTTTGCCACTTCCGGCATTTTGAATTTGCATATTAGTTAAATATTTAGTTTCACCCAAAACATTTAGATTCAACATTTAGATTTAGATTCAACATTTAGATTTAGATTCAACATTTAGATTTAGATTTAGATTTAACATTTAGATTTAACATTTAGATTTAGATTTAACATTTATATTTAACATTTAGATTTAGATTTAATATTTAGATTTAACATTTAGATTTAGATTTAACATTTAACATTTAGATTTAACATTTAGATTTAGATTTAATATTTAGATTTAACATTTAGATTTAGATTTAACATTTAGATTTAGATTTAATATTTAGATTTAACATTTAGATTTAGATTTAACATTTAACATTTAGATTTAACATTTAGATTTAGATTTAACATTTAGATTTAGATTTAACATTTAGATTTAGATTTAACATTTAGATTTAGATTTAGCATTTAGATTTAATATTTAACATTTAGGTGTAACATTTAATATTTAGATTTAACTATTTAAAATATCTCTAAGTTGACAAATATTGTTGTAAATGTGGTAAAAAGTGACCATCAAAAATTCATACCAGTTTTTTTTAACATTGTTTGAAGCTAAATGTGACAAAATGTTGCTGTTATTTTCAGCGTGAGCCGCTTTACAAACGGCGCCCCATACGTATGTATATATATATATATATATATATACATACGTATACGTAGAGAAATAGTGTAAAAGAGAGTGAGAAAGATATAAATAAAGGTCAATTCTTCAGGTCTCAGTGATTCAGCAAAGTGTAAAAGTGAGTGAGAAAGAGATAAATAAAAGTCAATTCTTCAGGTCTCAGTGATCCAGCAAAGTGGAGATGCCTCTGTGAGCACGGCAAAGCTGCGTTATCACCACAATTGCATGTAAGTGCCTCCTTATCTGCAAGTAACACAACCACACTGAAAATTGATCCACAATAAAAGTGAGAATTGCTAACACAGAGTTCATCTAATGGCTTTTTCGACTGGACGACAAGAAGAATTTACGGTGGTGGGTTAAATCACAGATGCTGACAAGTGTCTTTGGCTGGAAATAGATTAACCGCTTGTGAGATTAATCTGCTGTGGAAGTGATTGATAGGTCACATCAACAAAGATAGTAAAAGTAATGGAGGTGTAAAGTAGGGTGTCACAGTGGCTAAGTGTGAGTACAGTCACCTCACACTAAGAAGGTTCCTGGTTCGAGTCCTAGCTGAGTTGGGAGACCTTTCTGCGTGGAGTTGGCATGGTCTCCCTCTTCCTCATGTCGTTCCAAACCTCTGTTCTTTCATCTGTGGAACATAAATCAAGATGAGTAATGTTTTGTAGTGATTTGAAACAACACAAGGATTGGGAGAGACCATATAGAATGTAGAGAATACGCTTTCCTTATGTCCTGTGTTTGTAAAAGACACTACAGATAGTAATTAGAGAAAGTGTGAAACAAAGAGCAAAAAGATTTTGTATATGGATGTTTAGAGCCAATTAGCTTTTTTTTCCTTTTGAACTCAGTAACTCAACTTTATGTTCTTAGAATTATGTTATTAATAAACATTCTATGATGGTATACTAATGCCTCAGTTGCCTTAAGTATATAAACAACATTTGAAAGCTAGCATAAGATCCCACCCTCCCTTCAGAGCGTCTCCAAAACCATGCCTCCTCCGAAACACATGAACGCGTACAGCAGGGAGCAGAGCGTCACGACGAGAGACGGCGGTCATATCTTAAAGCACATAACATTACAATAATTATGAACATAAACAACTTAAAGAGCATTGACCTTTCCAGCTGACTGCTGCAGATTCATTCCAGCATTGATAGTGTTGCCATTGAAACACATAAATTCGAGTTACAAACCACTTCGAGTATAATAACGCCACGGGTTTCGCTTGCGGTGCTCGGTGACTGGCGTCTGTCTAACTCTGCACAGCATGAAACACACTGATGACGTGTGATGTCTGTGTGAGCAGGTGCGCGGATTTATGGAAATGCATATGTTGACAGGCAGATAGGCCATCGAATGATTGCATTCAGACCGAATGCAATGATTGGACGAACATTTTATGGTCCTACGCGTTCCACAGATGATATATATACATATAAATACATTTAGACCACTTAACTTAGTGATTGCTATCAGGATGTGAAGAGACTTTCATCCAGCATAACAAATCCCCTACCCTGCATGCTTTTAAGTAAAGCTAGTATAGATAATACGTTTTGCATTGACTCTCTTGGTCCTGATTTCTCAAGAAGACAATGGGCATATCAATTTAGCGAGTGTTTTCATTAAATAGATATCTATCTTATCATGTCTTGGATAATCACTCATCATTTCATTAATCTACCACATGATTAACAGATTAAATGATTGTTGAATGAAATGGGGTAAATTAATTCACTCTTATCACTTAATAGCATAATAAAGTTTGGTTTTATTATGCTAAACTTTATGGACAAAGTGAGAACTGAATGATGAATATAACCCACTTCTTCTTCACAGTATGGTAAATTGTGCATTCTTGGGCACAATTTACCACAAATAGCAAAGATCATTGATTCAACGCTGATTCAATGTTGAATCGATGATATTTGCCCTGTGCAATGGCATTTACACCATAGAGCATTATACTAGCTTTTTGTCACCACTTTGTGAACATCAACTGAACACTTTGCGGTAAAAGTGTGAATAATGTCTTCATTTTCACTATGGCTGTCTGAGGTAATGCTAAGATCCTCTGGAATGCATCAGACACATTTGATAGCAGATGGTGTGTGTTTCTTGTCAAGCATCTGGTAAAAGACTTTTAGAGAATCTCTGTGACCATGCAGATCCCAGGAGAGACTCGTGCACAGAGACAGGAGGATCTGTGTGTCTTTTGTGCATCCGTGCAATAGGGAACGTGTGTGTATATTTGTGTGTGCTTCTAAAAGAAAGGGAGGAAAACTAAAACAAATGCAAATGCTTAGAACTAAATGTAGGCATGGATTGGTTTTTAATCACAGTGGGTCTATGCTGTGTACTTTTTCCAAGAGGGAGAAAGAACCATATGTGAGTTCACTCACACTCCCGGGAGTACTGTATGTGTCAGATAAATACATAATGTGATGTATTAGGGTTGCATTAAAGTATTTAAAGGCAAAAGGGAAACCCTGTATGCAGCATCTCACATGTCTCCAGTGACTGGGACATGAATAATGTACAAGTTTAGAGAGGAAAAGGAGAGACCATATAGAATGCAGAGGAGAAGATTTCCTTAAGTCCTCCTTGCATTTGTAAACGACACTACAGACAATAATTAGAGAAAGTGATGAAGAGTGAAGCATATATTGTATATATAAGCTGAACATTTGAGTGAAAATCCCTTTTTACAACCGAGAAATCTCTTCATCTTTTCTGCAGTTGAATTCACAGTAGTTCGGTGTGTGTGGGGAATTTGATTGGCAGCATTGTAATTGCTGTTTCCCGTCTCCTTCATGCTGTACTGGATGGGTATTATTTAAATTTTATTTGTCTCTTACTGTGATCTGATTATAAGTACCCCATGTGAAAAAGTCAGGATCATTCTCTTATAATCTAAAATGCACCTTCTTAAGCTTTAAAGGAGAACTGTAGATGTCGTCATCCCTGTAAAGTCCTTTTTCACAGTGGCATTAAGTTAAGCTGATAAAGGGCCAATTTGGAAGTATTTTAAACTGTGTTTTCCTTTCAAACATCTTCTCATTCAAACAGCCAAATCTAACAGTAAAGTTAAGTTTATAAGCATACAGTAGTTCACCCAAAAGTGAAAGTTCTGTCATTATTTACTCACCCCCGTGTCGTTCCTTAGTCTTCTTTTTTTTCTGCAGAGCACAAAAGAAGATATTTTGAACAGTTGGACTCCACTGACATTTAGAAAGGGGACATTTTTCATAAAATATCTTCTTTTTTGTTGAGCAGCAGAAAGTAAGTCGCAGGTTTGGAAACACATGAGGATGAGTAAAAGTTTTTCTAGCAACTTGCACCATTTTAATTTTTGGGTGAACAATCCCTTCAAAGCATCTTATACTCAGCTTAAAAAACAAACAAACATTTACTAGAGTAATAGAGTAATATATATTTAGTGTTTTTATTTGTTACTACTTGCTTGGCTTTTATTATTAGTATTACTGAAGAAGCATTCTTTTTTTTTTGTCTCAAATTATCAACAAATACTCGCAATGAGTGTTTACCATCTCTCTCTCATAGGCTTTTGGTTGCCATGGACTCTGAAAGTAATATCGACTAAGGGACTGGGTAAATGAGTTGTTACCAACAATTGATTCCAGCTTGACCGATTCAGGTCATTTTGTGAACTTAAAGGGTTAGTTTACTAGCCTAGAAATCTAGACGCACCCTAGCAGCAGCAAAATTTATTTTGCAGTCAGGGTAGTCTAGCAACTCTCCGTTGACTTTCGGAGCTGTAAAAACCTAAATTGGGTCAGGCCAATCACATCGTGTATAGAGTAGGCTGGGCGGGTTTAACATAATGACGACGGAGTTGTGACGGTTCCCACTTGCCACTTGAAAACAAAGAAGAGCTGCTGCTGCTGGCGAACAGCGGTCTTTCGAATCGGCTTTGGCCGCGACTCTGGAGGACTTGGAGTTAAGTTTTTCTTAGAGAAAAGAGCAAAGAACGGCACTTAAGTCATTCTTTAAAAAAGGAAGATGTGTTCGTAGTTTTGCCAGCCAGATATGGCAAAAGTTGAATCTATCAACTAACGTTAGCTCCGCTCTGGTTGGTTGAAGCGCTGTCCTATTGCGTGCAGAGTGAATTTGAAAGACGGCCGTTTATCCCGCCCCTCGGATTGATCCGGGGCATATGGTGAGTTGCCAGACCTAACATCTTGATGTAGGTCTGGCTTGCCAGGCTATTAGTTTACTGTTTACCCAAAAATCACTTACTCACCCTCAAGTTGTTTCAAACCTGTATGAGTTTATTTCTTCTGTTAAAAAAATGCTGATTACTAGACAGTTGATGGTAGCCACTGAGTTCCCTAGTGTTTATTTTTCCTACTATGGAGTTCAATGAGTGCCATCAACTGTTTGATTACTAACATTCTTTAAAATATCTTCTTTTGTGTTCAGCAGAACAAAGAAACTCATACAGTTTTGGAACAACAATGATGACTGTCCCGGCCTACATTTTTTTCTTGTTCTAGTTTCACTTGGATTTACGTCACTCACAATTGAGAAGAAAAGACTATCGCAACTTCCGTTTCATGCTGACTTTAATAAAAATGAATGATTTCATTTAGGGCTTTTGAAGTAGACATATTTCGCAACCGAGTAATCTGTGAAGATAATCATTGGATTGTTTCCTGGTCTCATTTCCAGAAAGTGTTCTCTAACAGTCGTTTTGTCCCCTTGGAGTAAGCTGTTGTACACACTTGATTGCAATTCCCCTTCAAATGGTTGATGATGTGGCCGCTCAAAGGGCCCTGAGTAAGGTGTTCAAAACCTCATTTGGACTGCAGCCACCGACTCTTTGGATGATTATCAAATAACGTGCCTGCTGGGTTGTGGCGTTACTCACACTCAGAGTTGTTCGAATTGGATTTGTGGTTTGGAGCTCCAAATTAAAAAGACATTTGTCAGCTTGTCGAAAAAGGTACTGCAATCCAGTGATTAGCAGAAATTGAAGTTGTAATTCTGTCCGTTTATTGTTTTCAGCTTCATCACTGCCAGGGTGGACTTGGCACAGCCACGGCCCAAACGTAACGGGGACCGAGAAGCTGTCGTTTGCTTGCAAGTGTGTAATGTGCATTTATCGCATGGCTAGCTGTGGAAAATGGAATTTAAAATTGAGTGTTCAGAATTCGACTGCTGTGATTGCGATTTAACTGTTGAGTGATGTGGGCTACTTTAAATAAAGCAACAGGTTGGTTGCATCAGAACATGATTCTTGGATCGATTTAAACCCTGGAAAGTTCCTTTTTTTGTCATCTGAAAATTCATTTTCATAGTTTCTCCTCTCTATTCAGTGCAGAAGAGCCCTTGTATGAAATCCCTCTCTTACCTTTTCCTCCGTCTGCCCTGCGGTTACATAAACATGACCTCTCTCCTAGATGTGCTATTACCATATTCATGCTGCTCTTTTTGCCAGCATGAAATTGAAAATACTGAAATGGATTAACACTTTGTTAGGGTTTGCACAACTCCTCCTCCTCCTCCTCCTTAATGTTGCTCATTCCTTCCTCTCTCTTATTTGCGTTCTGTCTCTCCCTCCGCACTCAGCCAGCATCTCTCGGTTCCCCTGCTTCTTCACACTGCTTGGCTGGAGAAGTCTTGAAGAGTGGCAAAAGCAGTGGCATCAAATTGAAGAGGCCATCTGGTGAAGCGGAAGATACAAGCGATAGTGGAGAAGGAGTGGAGAGAAGAGAGAGAGAGAGAGAGAGCGAGACGGGAGGAAAATTGGACTGGATATTCAGGCAAATTTATGGGTCTTTAATTGCCAAGTATTTACATAATTTGAATAAATGTAAATGTTATATTCCACTTCAGCACAGTTACACGGCGGTTACAACGAAGTGGCATATCTCTAGTGTAAATATGCAGACATCTCAGTAAGTGGAGATACACTAAACAGCTTAAAGTCAACATTAAATCAAAATCGATCTAATTTACCTTCTTAAAGGGATAATTCATTATTTTTCTAAACGTTCAGAACGTCCAGTTTTCTTTCTTTTGGTTACGCAAACGTTAAGGGAACATTCTATTTTATCATTTTGCAAATATTATGGGAACATTACTTTTGAATGTTCTATGAAACATTCTGACGAATAATCAACAAAAATGTTTTAGAAAACACATTCCACGAACGATATATTAAAAATAAATTTTTGTTAATGTTGTGAGAACATTATTAAAGACCATATAATTTCAATGAACATTTTATTAATGTTACTGGAAGAATGTTTTTTTTTTTCATAACTTTGAGAGAACCTTGCCAGAATGTTAGGGACGTTCTGAGAACATCCCTGTTAGCTGGGGTGGTCACTAGAAAAGACAGTTTCTTTAATATTTTAACTGAACATTTGTAACTGCTATCTGATAAACAAATAAGTAAAATATTGAGGAAATATTTAAGTCAAGTCAAGTCACAAAGTCCTGTTCACAGATATGGGGCATTTCAGCACTTTAACATTATACTGCACACCAATCCTAGTTTGACTTCAATAGAAGCTCATCTCACTTTCACAATACTTCTCTCTACCTATATAGTGTCAGATATTACTTAAGCTTATCATCCAATAAATAAACTCTGTTGTGAAGAACAGCGGTCTCAAATTATCTTTATGTTTCCGAAGGGATGCGAGTATTAATCCTTAAAAGATGCGGTTCAGGGGATGTATGTCGTAAAAAGATATAGCCAATTTACACCAGCTTTACAAGAATTCCCATAGGTACTCCACTCCCATCCTAGCAGACTAGATTGGCCCTTTCAGCCTCACTTCTCTCACTCCCTCTCTCTCTCTTCCCCCTCCTTTCATTCTTGTCTGGCAAGTTTCCATGGAAACAAAGGGTAGGGAGAAGACCCTAATTAGTAGGTGTGTGTCTCACTGAGATGAACACATATATTGTTGAGATATGGATACACACACACTCCAATTCCAAAGAACTGCCGCTCCTGCTGGTCATATCTGAACTGTTGTTTGGCTCTTCATTCTTGATTTCTCATTTGATGTTTATGACACGTCCAGTTGAAAAGAAATAGTGTAATTTACAATGTATTTCCCCCCTGAGGTTATTTATAGACTTTATTTCTCCAACGTGATGTTTCACTAAGACAAACCAGTTTCAAATAAAAATTAAAGCTGCAAGCAGCATTTGTCGGGGTTCAAGCAGTTAAGGCCTTTAAGGCAATTAAGCACAAAAGCATCTAAAGTTATAAAGTTTTATTTAGCAAGCATGTAACCACTGACATCATAGATGGAAAATGCCATGTTCTAGCATGATTTACCATGATATACCACATTCTAGCATGATTTACCATTGTTTATCATGATTTATCATATTTTACCATGATTTACCCTGTTCTAGCATAGTTTACCATGATTTACCATGTTCTAGCATGATTTACTATGATATACCATGATATACCACGTTCTAGAATTATTTACCAGGATTCTAGCATGATTTACCTTGATACACTACATTCTAGTATTATTTACTATGATTTACCATGTTTCTAGCGTGATTTACCATGATTTACCTCATTACTAGCAATTATGTGAAGTGTCAGTGCAAATGAAGTGATAAACACTGACAAAATATGATTGTGTTATAATAGTTATTGTTATATACGTGATTTTTTAGTGTCTAAATATGAATGCAAAAGCACATGTGAAAATACTTCATTAATAAGTAGAATGGCCAGCAGAGGGCAGTAGAAAAATATTGTAAAAAAAAATATAAAATTTTATTTAAAAAGGGCTGTTTATGATGTCTCTAATGATTAATGTGAAAATAATAATAATAATTTAAATGTAAAATAAAAGTAATTAAAAAAATTAACCTCTTAATTTCCTTCAGATTCTTTTAATATGTTCCTCTAAACTAATCCAAACGTATTTGACAGATAGGATCAAAGCTTTAACCCTCTTTTTTTTTCTCAAAGACTTTTCAGAAAGTTACTTTCAGTATATTTTCTATTCATCATGACAGCAGTATTCATCCGATGATCGAATGATGGAGAAGAGCGTTATATCTGAGCAAATATCGCATATGCACATATATAGTACACACTTTTTACATTTAAACTGCTGATTCAGCATCCTCCACAACTTCTCACTCTCAACTGACCTTCAAACTGGGGAACTGTGCTGTTCAAACTACATTCAGGACAATTTCTCAAAGATGTTGGTTACCTTTGCATAATTCTTTTGGTGAATCAGGTGCCGAAGCAATTCAGAACACACCTGCAAATGATGCTATCAGCAGGTGCAATTCATTCTTAGTGAATTCTCCCATTGAAGTTCCAACCACATACTTCAGTTGTATGTATGTATTCTTATTAACTGAACATGAGGGTTAAACCAGTGTAGTTTATTTTTTATTTCCCTCATTGAATTTCCAGTGGTGTACAGTCATTGTAATGTAAAAGTAAATACGCACCTTATCATGCAGTCTCTCTGCACATACCCTCTTCTCACACACTCTGTGAGTTGAGGCTGCAAACCTCATAATTATATAATTCACAGCATCTGAAAGCTAAACTCAACACCTCTTAGCATGTGTGAAATTAGCATGTATGCTCCCCATTGATATGCCTGTGTATGAGAGAGAGCTAAAAAAAGGAGAGGGAGAGAAACAAAAATAGGCCTGTTTGGTCAATTTGCTTACTACAGAGGGAATATTTTACAAAATCATTCTGTTTTGATGTGCATGCTGTAAATGCATTGTTTAAGGTCAAATTTATGCAAGCTTATGTACTTGTGTGTGTGGTCCTGGTAAAACCCTACATTATGGGGACAAAATGTCCCCAGAAAGATGGAAATATCCAAAAACACTATGTCCTTGTGGGGAGATGTTTTGTTCCCAATGAGGAAAATGTGAAAATGCAGTTTTTTTTGTATAGTTTGCACAGTATAAAAGTCTTTATGTCTGTGGAATGTCCCCATAAGACATAAAAACCCAACTTGTGTGTGTGAGTGTGTGAAGCAGCTGTTGTCTTACAAGCTGTCTGATAGTGATCCTCTACATGAGTTCAGACGAGCTAGCTTTACACTACAATGGTCACACTGTCCCCTGAGCCTGACACACACACACACACACACACACACACACACACACACACACACACACACACACACACACACACACACACACACACACACACACACACACACACACACACACACACACACACACACACACACTTTCTATGTTTTATGGGGACTTTCCATAGACATAACGATTTTTATTCTCTACAGACTCTATATTCCATCCCCTAACCCTTACCCTTAAACACAACCTCACAGAAAACCTTCTGCATTTTTACATTAAAAAAAAACATAATTTTGTTTGATTTATAAGCTGTTTTCTCCATTGGGACCCAAAAATGTCCCCACAAGGACAAGGATTTCAGATATTGCCATCCTTGTGAAGACATTTTGTCTCCATAATGTAGAGTTTTACTAGGACACACACACACACACACACACACACACACACACACACACACACACACACACACACACACACGTACACAGTTTTTACCCACACCAAAACACAAGTGAACAAAGCTCAATGGACTAGCCAGGATCCTAAGGGAAAGAGGCCTTAGGGAAGCCATACCTATAAGCTAACAAATCCAGCCGCCTGATGGAATAACAGAGACATTCTGAGAAATTCATTTCTGAGAATTACAGAGAAAATCAGTGCAGCCAAATGAGGATATTTCAACTACACAACAAATTACACTGGAGTCACTTATTTGGGGAAATCTGTGCGGGTCACGACTATATATCCTATGTATACTAATATCTCCTCAGTTTTAGTAAATGTTTTATTGTTGCTGCTCATGGAATTGTTTAAAATTAACTGTTCAGATTTGTATGTGTGATCTATTATGTGATATAAATGTCCTGGAGTCTTATTAATGATATAAAGAATTTGAAATAATTCATTTTAACTATGCAATAAAACATGTTATGGACATGTTATTGATGATAATAACTTCTTTTTTTTTTTTTTTTTTTTTTTTTTTTTACAAATCAACATGACATGATTTGCAGTTACTTAATTGTAAAAAACTTTACTCAAATGCCTTTTATTTGTAACTGAATTCAGTAAATGGCAATAAAACAAGACATGTCTTAGTAGCTCAATTAAATCTCTAGCTAGAAATAGTGTATACTAGCATGTTAAATGTAATGTTTTAACCACGTGTAATATATGGTGCTGGTGGGAAAGCACAAGCGTAAGGAAACTGGCCTCTGAACTGGCATTATAACAGCATACATATTTTTAAAATATTTTCACCAGCTTCACTCTTCACTTCAATAATAACTCCACCGTGATAGAAAAGCTGCATAATGCCAACACAGCAGAACATTACATATACAAATAAGTTTATGCTTTTTTCATCTTGCATAAAAACACATGAAGTAACACTTCATTTCAACATTTATTCTCTCTATCCTGTCCTATGCAATGCACTCTGAAAACTAGAAATCCCCTGTCCAGATTCAGCAATGCTGCCTTAACGCAGATGGAAATTATTCATGTGATTCCAACACAAATGGATTATGTAAACCACTTCTTGGATTGTGACAAAATATTCAAGAATTGTGTTACCAAAGCTCAATTGAATTAAAGTCCGCCCAAAATGAGAATTCTGTCTTCATTTACGCACCCTCATGTCCATCCAAAACTATATGACTGTCTTTTTTTCTTCTGTGGAACATAAAATAAGAATGTTGGTAACCAAACAGTTTTGGTTCCCATTGACTTCCATTGTATTTTTTTATTTATTTTTTTGTCCATGTAATGTTTAGCAGAAAAAAAGAAAGTCATTTGAGGAATGACATGAGGGTGAGTAAATGATGACATATTTCTAATTTTTGGGTGGACAGTTTCTTTAGGAAGAAAAACATGACAGATGAAAAAGTGCATAGGACAAATTAGATTTTTATTGTGGGATGTACTTGACCCTACACTTATTCTCCACCCTAAGAAAACTGTTCTCGTTAAAAACAACTCCAAGGGCAATGGTAAATCACAGCAGTTGTTGTGTATTACAGTGCAGCATCTAATGCTCTCTCTCTCTCTCTCTCTCTCTCTCTCTCTCTCTCTCTCTCTCTCTCTCTCTCTCTCTGTTTGATCCACAGATTCTGATCAAGCAGGAGATGGCGATGATGCTTGAGTTTGCCTACGATTGCACATTAAAGTGTCTGAAGTCTTCCCTTAGCACAGCTTGAGCACCATCCCTTTCCAACACATAAGAGGGCCGAAGAAACAGGGATTGACCTGCAAAGCGCCTAGATCTTTTCGCACCATGGCTCAGAGGTCCACTCATTTCGGAGGTCACGGTCCCTCCTGGCCGCTTCATCTCACTCTACTGCTGCTTCTGTTGGCCAGGACACCCCAGGCTTTGGCTATCCCAGGTTACAACACTGACATCACCAAGAAGGAGATCATAATCGAGGGGGATCTGGTGATTGGAGGCCTGTTTCCTGTTCATCAAAAGGGGGAGGGGGCTCAGGACTGTGGCCGTATCAATGCACAGAGAGGGATTCAGAGACTGGAGGCAATGCTGCTAGCCCTGGACGAGATCAATAAAGATGATCAGATTTTGCCCGGGGTAACGTTAGGTGCCCACATTTTAGACACCTGCTCTAAGGACACGTACGCACTGGAGCAGTCGCTTGAATTTGTGCGCGCTTCGCTAACGAAAGTGGACGATAGTGAGTACACATGCCCGGATGGATCCTACGCCATCCATGATGATGTTCCGCTCGCAATCTCTGGAGTGATTGGAGGCTCCTACAGTGATGTATCCATACAGGTACTGATCCCCGTCACCTATTTTAAAAATGTTTATTCATCTGTTTGTGTTTCCTTCCAGAAAAAATTCTTGATAATCAGATTATGTCATAAATATGCATGAGGAATCATTTGCATGTTTATTGTGTTTTTCGCACTGTGGCTGTCATTCAGCCATATGCACAAGCCCGCAGTATAGTTCAGTTAACCCTGTAGAGTCAACTGTAGCATATTTGATATGCAAATTTCTAAGGCTTCTCAAATATCAACACTATCAAAACTTTGCTAAAGATAGTTTTTTGGAAAGTAAAAGGCCTTTTAGTATAATTCTAAAAAAGTCCACCTATGTCTTTTTGCTGTAAAATCTTTACTGATTTTTATGAAATTAACGTATGAATTAATGTAATATTGTTAGTTATATTTCAAGATGAAGACTGAACTTCACTGAAGCAACTTAAGTTTACTTTATTGTCCATATATTATGTTAAAATGTGAAGCATCAAATAGGATACAGGCTTTTGAGGAACGTTTATAATAATGATACTCAAAAAAATTGTTTACATTGTTATTCATTATGCCAATTATTTTTATACAGGGTTAAGCAAACAAAAATATATTATTGGGTAACTCAGATCTGCAAGTCTGCAAGTTTTAGCAATGGCACTGAAAATATTTCCAAAAAAAGAACTGTTGCATATCTCTGAGCAACACACTGTGGTGTTTAATTCCTATGATTTGTTCAGTGTTTTGAACAAATAGTAAATAATCAGGATTTTTGAACAAATTAGTTAGATGAATGATTCAATGACTCATTCAAAGAGACAGTCAATTGTATTTTTGCCAGATTAATCAGCATTATTGAGTGAATTGGCTGAATTAATCATCCAATGACTTAGCCCCAGGGCCCAAAGTCCTCTTAATCTGGGCCTGTACTTACACATAAAGACAAGGGCTGGATCCGAAATGGCATACTTCCCTAGGCGACAAAAACAGTATGTGACAAAAGTATTAAGTCGCAATTCACAGTACTCATAAAAGAGCAGGCAAAAAGTACCCGGATGACCTATTAATTCTGACAAGATTCTGAAGTGTGCATATGAATGGCAGTGATACGACACAACTGACGCTGGTAGGTCACATGATAATGACATACTGTAATGGTGAATGTAGTAAGTCCGGATTACACTTATACTACACATTTATACTATATAGAACATAGTTTTGTAGATTCCACAAAGTAAGTACATACTCAAAAGAGTATGTGATTTCAGATGCAGCCAGTCACTTGTTTCCTTCCTGAATGAATCAGTGTTTTGAAGGAATCAGTTAAATGAAAGATTCATTGACTCGCTCATATAGACAGTACCTTGCTGCCACCTACTGGCATAACAATGTAACTTGCGGAAAGAGTCACAGAAAAATACCTTTATCTATAATTTTTTTTACACTGTGAACATAACTAGGTATATTTAACAATCTCACTTCTGTGGTTCATACTGCTGCATTTAGTAAGACAAATTAGCAGTCTCTTAATGAGGAAAAAATAGTGGTGGTGTCTGGCTACCTGTCATCCATATGCTCAACCCATCCAATTTGCCACCGACCATGTGGCGTTTCCTGACACTCCCTGGGATGTCAGCAGCAGACGTGCTGCAGATGTTAGCTTTAAGGAATCAAGACAGTGACAGCTTGATTACACTCTCCACAAATCTGCTGTCTGAAGATTTAAATATATTAAAACGAGAGTTAGAAAGATAATTAGAACAAAATGTCTAATATGCATACAAATTGATTGACTTAATCAACATTCCTGCTTTATGAAAGTTCTTGCACTAATGAAGGTTCAGCTACACTCTATTGAGAATGAATCAGACTAGAAATGCAGTTGTGCTATTAGAAATTTACTGAATAAAAAACTGAATACTGTGCTATTGGAAATCTGGCTCTTTACATGCTCTCAAAATGTATCTTACACATTCATATCCATCAAACATTCTGCCAGAATGCTACCTATCTTACCTTCAGGGATTTTGTACTTTTGAATTTCATTTTATTTCTATTTTATTTTCATTTTGTCCTTTCAGTGTGGTTCAATTTTTGTTTGCATGTTTAATGTTAAGTGTGTTATAACATTTGAAACCATTAAGAACGATAACTATAAAGATAATGATGATAACTATATTAGCATCCAAACCAGCAGACAATATCTTTCTGCTTATTCTAAGCGCATGCTTGTCTGTCACTTTAAAAGCTCCAGCTCATTACAGCAGGATGGATTCTGATTGGCTGTCAATGTTTTTATCGTTCATCAGCTGGATAAAATCATTCTGAAAGTAATTTCAATGATATCATTTCTCTGTTTCTTTTCTTAGTAATTGTACTAATAATTTTAAGTAAAAAAAAAAAAAATAAATTGGTGGGAAAAAACGCATAGAGTTACACTCTAAGGGATAGTTCACCCAAAAATGAAAATTCTGTCATCATTTACTCACCCTCAAGTTGTTTCAAACCTGTAAGAATTTATTTTTTTCTGCTGAACACAAAAGAAGATATTTTGAAAAATGTCTGTAACCAAACAGTTGATGGACCAATTGACTTCCATAGTATTTTTTTTTTCCTACTATGGAAGTCAATGGGGTCCATCAACTGTTTGGTTACAGACATTTTTCAAATGAAATTCTTACAGGTTTGAAACAACTTGAGGGTGAGTAAATCATGACAGAATTTTCATTTTTGGGTGAACTATCCCTTTAAGGACGTAGCAGAATATCATATTGGGGTGAGCTCTTTTGACCCAGAACCACCCATAACACCCTTGTATTGTGGAGGTGACTTTTGCAGGGCCAAGAACAAGTCACATTTTCTTCTAAAAAATTAATCTTGCTTTATTATTGTAACATTCTTAAAAAATAGCTTTTGGTGTGACAGGTAATGAGGTGCTTATTAAGATCTATCTGCTGCAAATACCAATAGTACATTTGACAATTTAAGCCTTACTGAATTGAAATAACAAGTTAATTATTTATCCCCCCAACAGAAGAATGTTGGCTGATGAATGGAGGCTTTAACACATTAAAATCAGTGGCAGTCAGATACGTGCTGCGGTTGGCGTATATGAGTCACTGTGTGAGGTGGAAACAGAGACAGAGAAATGTGTTCATTCTTAAGGTTTCACGAGCATAATTACTGCAGTGCCCGCACAGGGACATGGAATGCATTAATAATGCAGAAAAAACAGACAAGGAGGAAGAGTGAGTTGAGTGTATGAAATTTTATTTTATCACTGTACAGAAATCCCCATTTTCTCCCTCTCATTTCTACCCGAACTGTTGTTTCCTTTTTTTGTTTTTTCTTATCTTCCTGTTTTTTGCATGTCAGGAATCTGTTGTGTGTTAACTTTCACGCATATGAACACAGACACACACATGCACAGTTTCTTCCCACTGCTGTAAAGGGACACTTTGGGCAGTGGTGGGAGATGTTTTCTGGAGGGCTAGTGTGAGCGAGACTCATCTAGCATCTCTCTTCTGAAGCATGCCGCTGGGGAATCCCTGTTCCTGTGCCATTTTCCACCACTTAGAACCATCATTTCCTTTAAAGAAATATTTCCCCCCAAAATGAAAATTCTGTCATTTTCTTTATGCTGTGGGACACAGAATTTCTGAGCTGAAAAACAAAGCATATTGCTTGTAATACATTTATTTAATTCTAAGTATACAACAAATACATTTACATATGTGACCCTGGACCACAAAACCAGTCACATGGGTATTTTTTATGATTACATCATAATATGATTATATGATTATACATATAATCATATGTATGATTATAATAAACAAGTTTTCCATTGATGTATGGTTTGTTAGGGATACAACTATTACTAGAAAATCTGGAATCTGAGGGTGCAAAAAAAACCATTGAGAAAATCGCCTTTAAAGTTCTACATTTATGTTCGCGATTGTGCTGCATTCACTCACAAAAATAAATGTTTTATATTTTTGCGGTAGGAAATTTACAAAATATCTTCATGGAACATGATCTTTACTTAATATCCTAATGATTTTTGGCATAAAAGAAAAATCGATAATTTTGACCCATACAATGTATTGTTGGCTATTGCCACAAATAATAATAAGAATATTTGATTGTGCTAAAATGGAACTATTGCAAGAATATTTTAGGTACACTTTAAATATCTTGCATTCAAAGACTGACGTTATACAGAGATCATACTACTAATAGTGAAATAAAGAAGTACTTCAAATAAAGTTTAATTATATCATTAAGTCTCAAGCGATATGTCAGTAAATATGTTAATGGATATGTACTATATGAAATAAATGTATTTCAAATGCATTTTGGTGTAGATTTTTTTCACTTGGGCATATACTGTATTTTATGTGCTTTATTCCATTGGTTTTCATGCCATACAATATAATTTTGTGAGGAAAATATGCACATTTTCAAACTCAGCAACAAGTACACCACCATTCAAAGTTTTGGAGTAATATTTTCGTTTTTTTTTATTTTTTTATAAATGAATGTATTTATTCAGCAAGGGTGCCTTAAATTGATCAAAAGTGATAGTAATGACATTTATAATGTTACAAAAGATTTATTTCAAATAAATGCTGTTCTTTTGAACTTATTATTCATCAAAGACTAAAAAAAACTGTTTTCAACATTCATAATAATAAGAAATGTTTCTTGAGCAGCAAATCATCATATCAGAATGATTTCTTAAGGATCATGTGACACTGAAGACTTGAGTAATGTTGCTGAAACTTTTGCAATAAATTACATTTTAAAATATATTAAAAAAGAAACAGTTATTTTAAACTGTAATAATATTTATGATCTTAATATTACTGTTTTACTGTATTTTTGATCAAATAAATGCAGCCTTGGAGAGCAAAAGAAGTCTTACCAACCCCAAACTATTTAGTTAATATATATTTTATAACATATATTATGTTTAATAAATGACATATTGAGGACAAGGATGGAAGAACACTTCATTCAGAATGCTGTGTTGAATTTCTTTGAATTGAATTCTTCTTCTTTACATTCCAAATTTCCTGTGCATTCCAATTCAATTAAAACTCTTTCAAATGAATTGAAAGGAAGTAAATTTTTTGAAAGGGAAACTATTTTCCTGCTTTTTATTCAGTATTACCCTCATTCTGCTCATTTGCGAGTTTTTGCCTTTAGACTTTTGGTTACGATGGGAGGGAATAAATATACATTATACTGTACATTCCCAAAATGCTCTTGAGTGCTTTCTCATGTCACACCATGAGCTGATAACTTTGCATCCATTCCTGCATTTTTAAGCTGTAATTTATGGCTGTGAAATGAGAGCAAGCTTGTTAAGGTGAGACTTGCATGACAGCAGTGTGAACTCACTGGTAGCCGCGTGGAGTCGACTGAAACAGACGGGGGGTTGCTTCCAGCTTTTAGAGGTTCCCATGTTAAGACTTCACTCTTCTTTATTGGCGTTCTCTCCTGTGGAGCGATAAGAATGGCGGACTTTGACAGCACAGACGCAAACCTAAAGAAGCTTTTAAGGCATGAGGCGAGCAAGAGAGAGAGAGAGAGTCTGATGAACGAGATGTAATTTTGGTTGAGGTCGGTATTTGGGGCCTTTCTCATAAAAAGTGCATGTCCTTGCCTGGCAGCTATTTATGGAGTTGCTGTTCTAAAGTGTCTGCTCCAAAGCACAGCCCCAACACCTTAAATCTGAAACATATATCATTCGCTTGACAGTACATCAAAGCTGAAGGGATGTCGACTGGTTTACAACGCAATATGTTCCACAGATATCGCTCTAGAAATTTACATTCCTACACAGAAAGCACAAGATGGCATGTAACTGAAACGTCTGCTGCTAAAAATATGCAGTAACTCCTTTTAATTACGGCCCATGAACATGCACTCAATTCATTAATGTGAATATTATGATGAGATTAGACTGTCATGCCTCACTTATCCGAATTTCCTTCATGTCTTGTTCCACCTCATGTTTTTCCTACTTGCGAAAGAAAGAAGTCGTCTTTTAGCGGTAGTCGAATCATAAGTCGTGGCTTTGTTTGTTGAGCTTTCTCTTGTTGAACTTGCTCAGATATATTTTGTATCTTTCATCAATCTTTGCACTGAATTATTAATTGTTTGCATGAAATATTCTTGGCACTCATTTTAACAGACCATTTTTCTTCACCCAATGCTTTTCCGCCAGTTTCAGATAACTGATTTAAACTTTAACAGAATTAGCCCAACTACCAAAAATATGTTTTTAGAATATTTTGCTAACATTCCATTGAGTTATTTCGGAATGTTCTCTGAATGTTCAAAGCATCCCGTTTTATAAAAAATCTTTTAATGGTGTCACGATTTGGTCTTGTTTTGGTCATGTCATTGTCATGTTTCTGTGTCTTGTCATGTGATTCCCTGTTTGTCATGTGTTCTTCTTCTTCTTCTTCTTCTTTTTTATTGGCGGTTGGCATACCAATTTGTTGCATTACCGCCACCAACTGTTTGGGGTGTGGAGCTTCAATGCGGATTTCTACTAACACGTAATAATAATAACAAAAAAAAAAAAAAAAAAAAAAAAAAAAAAAAAAATAAAGTATATATTGTTGATTATGTTTGTCATGTGATCCTGCCATGTGTCTTGTCATTGGTTAATCGTCTGTTCATTGTTCACAGGTGTCCCTTGTCTTGTCATTAGTCTGTGTATTGAAGCCCTCATGTTTGCCGTGTGTCTTATTGTTTCCATGTCCATGTCCTGATTTTGAGTTGTTCATGCCACGCCATGTTTTTGCTTCATATTTAATCTTGTTTGTAATAAACTGCACTTGGGTTCTCTAATACTTGCCTTTAGTGGATCCTTACATTAAAAATGGTTATGCAAACGTTAAGGGAAGATTTGATCATTTTGCAAACTTTGGGAATGTTACTTTGGAATCCTCTCTGAATGTTCTGAAACAATGAGTAAGATTTGGAAAAAAAACACATTAGGGGACTTCTCATCTGGCAGATTATATAACAGGCAGAAACATCTTTTAGAATATCATACATAGAGACTTGGGCTCAACTGATTTTGGGCAAGTATACCTACCAACCACCCAGAAACCCCTAGAAACCACCTAGCAAGGCCATAGCAACTAAAAAACACTTTTTGTGAACACCAACTGCATAGCAAACCAGCCACATAGAGTAGTTTTCCTGAATCTCTTTGTGTTGATCTCAAGGCTGTGATAGCATTTCCCTGACAGCAGCGGCGAAGTCTGTTGTTTGAATCCTTAATGAATGTTCTGGCTTTAGCCCTGCTGGTAGGACAAAACACCTCTGGTGATATACACTCACATAAAGGATTATTAGGAACACCATACTAATACTGTGTTTGACCCCCTTTCGCCTTCAGAACTGCCTTAATTCTACGTGGCATTGATTCAACAAGGTGCTGAAAGCATTCTTTAGAAATGTTGGCCCATATTGATAGGATAGCATCTTACAGTTGATGGAGATTTGTGGGATGCACATCCAGGGCACGAAGCTCCCGTTCCACCACATCCCAAAGATGCTCTATTGGGTTGAGATCTGGTGACTGTGGGGGCCATTTCAGTACAGTGAACTCATTGTCATGTTCAAGAAACCAATTTGAAATGATTCAAGCTTTGTGACATGGTGCATTATCCTGCTGGAAGTAGCCATCAGAGGATGGGTACATGGTAGTCATAAAGGGATGGACATGGTCAGAAACAATGCTCAGGTAGGCCGTGGCATTTAAACGATGCCCAATTGGCACTAAGGGGCCTAAAGTGTGCCATGAAAACATCCGCCACACCATTACACCACCACCACCAGCCTGCACAGTGGTAACAAGGCATGATAGATCCATGTTCTCATTCTGTTTACGCCAAATTCTGACTCTACCATCTGAATGTCTCAACAGAAATCGAGACTCATCAGACCAGGCAACATTTTTCCAGTCTTCAACTGTCCAATTTTGGTGAGCTTGTGCAAATTGTAGCCTCTTTTTCCTATTTGTAGTGGAGATGATTGGTACCCGGTGGGGTCTTCTGCTGTTGTAGCCCATCCGCCTCAAGGTTGTGCGTGTTGTGGCTTCACAAATGCTTTGCTGCATACCTCGGTTGTAACGAGTGGTTATTTCAGTCAAAGTTGCTCTTCTATCAGCTTGAATCAGTCGGCCCATTCTCCTCCGACCTCTAGGACTGCCCACAGGACTGCCGCATACTGGATGTTTTTCCCTTTTCACACCATTCTTTGTAAACCCTAGAAATGGTTGTGCGTGAAAAACCCAGTAACTGAGCAGATTGTGAAATACTCAGACCGGCCGTCTGGCACCAACAACCATGCCACGCTCAAAATTGCTTAAATCACCTTTCTTTCCCATTCTGACATTCAGTTTTGAGTTCAGGAGATTGTCTTGACCAGGACCACACCCCTAAATGCATTGAAGCAACTGCCATGTGATTGGTTGATTAGATAATTGCATTAATGAGAAATTGAACAGGTGTTCCTAATAATCCTTTAGGTGAGTGTATACAGCTGACCTCACCACCTTACTGTGATTTAGATACTTTTTTTCTACCAGGGATTGATACCGCCGGACAGAAGGCTTAACTTGAAAAACTCCCACCTTAACTTGGAAAACTCCCAAATTAACAACAATTTTCAATGCTCCTGCAAAGCTCTGAATGAGCTCTGAGTCTTATAGAAGTTGACTTCCTCTCTGAGAAAATGCTCAGAGCTCCATGTTAATTGTTGATTGCCTGCGTTCTGTAATCGTACTGAGGAACATTTAGCCTCAGGAATAGCTAGTGATTAATTCATTCTGGTAACTACAGCTCTATTCAGCTCGTCAAGTTCTTAGCTTTCTGTGACTAATAATGAAGCAGTATCCTGCACTAATGCTTACAGACTGACAACAGATAAATCAGCAAAGCAGTTCAGCAGCAATGAAATCTCTGAAATATAAAAGTCTAATGTAGTTTTTTTTTTAAACCAACAGTATTAAGAAAAAAATGACTTAGGTAATTGAGCATTTCACAAGTATAGATAGGCAAAGAAAGATGAAAGTCAATTGACTGTGTTCACCATTCTTAGCGACAATTAGATTTACAGTAAGGGCCCTCTCTGTACCATTGCCTCTGTCTGCATGACAGATATTGTTTATTGACACCATAATGAGCAGCAGTTTATCTCTTTAAATGCTTCAACACATCTGTCTGGGAAATTGTATGCATTAATCTGTGATTATGTTTTTTAAAAGACCCTATATAAAATGGTTGAATGAACAACTTTAATTAAGTATATTTTTACACTATTATGTTTTCTTCTTGTTGTAAATATAATTATGTTTTTTGTGTATGTGAATGCTTTAAAAAAAAGAAAAAAATACACTCCTGTTGAAAAGTTTGAGATCTATGGAAGCTTGTTTGTGCCACTGAATAAAAATGGTAAGGTAATGGTGAGGTAATTGTGACTTTTTAATTTCACAATTATTACTTTTTTCCTCAAAATCGCAGTTCAGACTTTATAACTTGCAATTGTGAGTTTATATCACACAATACTGAGAAAAAAGTCAGAATTGCGGGATATAAACTTTTTTTTTACTGCAAGTTAATATCTCACAATTCTGATTTTGTTCACACAATTCTGTTAGATCAAGTTTATGAAATATAAACTTGGAACTGTGAGGAAAAAGTCAGAATTGCAAGATATAACTTGGAATTACAAGAAGAAATTCAAATTGAAAGATAAAAATTACTTTTTAAATTAAAAAAAAGAAACAAGAAACAAGCTTCCATAGGGGACAGTAGGATTTTGTTTTAAGAAATGTATACTTTTATTTAGCAAGGAATCAGGATGCATTCAATTGATCAAAAGTGAAAGACTTTTAAACTGTTACAAAAAATTATATTTCAAATTGTTCTTTTGAAGTTTCAATTAATCAAAGAATCCAGAAAAACTTCACGTTTGCACAAAAAAACTGCAGAACTGTTTTTAACATTTTAATAATGTGAAATGTTTCTTGAGCAGCAAATCAGCATATCAGAATGATTTCTGAATAATAACGAGACACTGAAGAGTAATGATGCTGAAAATTCAGCTTTGCCAAAATATTTTTGCGTGTACACTACACTTGATGTGCAACTCACTGTGAACCACAGATCAGAATGAGATTTTAACCGCTTGTTCGTCTCACAGGCTGCATTAAATCAGTTCACATTTAGACTGTTATAATCAATAATTTGTAACTCATGTACTCAAGGATTGTTGAGATTGTGAGATTGAACGCTAGGATGGTGGCTATAGTGACTTTGATGCCACCTAAAGGGCACATGAAAGTAAAGACCCCTGTTAGAAAGAAAGCAAGCGTGCAGCAAGAGAGTCTTCTGTCAGGCTGGGGTGAAGGATCAGAGTTAGATTAGAGCGATCCTCTCCTCTCTAACCGGGTCACACTTCCACCTGACCAAACATATTCACAGCTGTTGCCTGGCAACGGAACTCTTCAAAATCCCGAATGTGGAATCCACCTCCTCTGATGTAGAGGCAAACAAAGCCGCACAAAAGATGTCACTGCAGCGTTAGTTCATCATTCATATCATCCTCCGTGTCACTTATATTCGCGTTGTTAGAGCCGACGCTGTCATTCTTCATCATCATCATTATCACTGATGTCAGCAGCATTATCAAAAATATTATTTTTTGTCATCATTATCACCGTATTTATCATAATCCTCATATTGTATTCCTCACACGCTCTGCATATATAAATTGTTTTAGTTTTCAACGCGTTTTTATTTATTGAGCATGAATGCAGTTTTGGGTTTGAATGTGCGTGTCTTTGTGATGTGTAGTGGGAATGTGTTTTCATGGTAAAGTAGGATGAGACAATCTCTAGGGACAAACTGATGGGTTTTTCATGTTGAAAAAGTCATGACATCTTTATAAAAGCAGAAGAATCATGCCCATTCAAATTGAGGGGGCACATTTTGAAGTGATTTTTAATACAACTCTTAAAAGTAGGGTAGGCAGTTTTCTGAGAGGCTAGCTATAGCAATAGCTTTGAAAGCATAAGATCCCACCCTCCCTTCAGAGCGTCTCCAAAGCCACGCCTCCTTCAAAACACATGAACACATACAGCAGGGAGCAAACAAAAGCATCACGAAAGACTAGTTTAACTACCTCATGTCATAAAGCACATAACATTACAATGATAATGAACATAAACAACTTAAAGAGCACTGACCTGTACCACCTGACTGCTGCAGATTCCTTTCAGCGTTGATAGTGTTGCCATTGAAAGCTGTGAGTTCGAGTCACGAACCGCTCCAAAAAATAACATCACAGGTTTCCATCTCTTCCAAATTATGGTGTGTGAACGCAGCATAAGCTCGTTGTTTTGGTTCAGGAATTGTAAAAAGTGCTCGGTGACTGCAATCTATCTAACACCGTGTCCTAACTACACGCCACGCCGCGCCACACCATGCAATAAAAGGTATCTTTTCCATGTTAACGAGAGTTTTGTCCTAACCAGCCGCGACACGCGACAATTCTATTTTAGAAACGGTTTCTATTTTTCTGTGACGTCTCGCTGGAACAACAAACACAAAGTGTGTCAACGATAATCTCAGGTACTGTTTATGTACTTTATTTAATGTTGAAGGAGAACTCCTTTTTCTCATTTTTTGTAAATTTGGAGTGCTGTCAGTACAGAGAACAACGACAAAAATCGGTGTTGCCTACACCGAAGTCCACAGTAGTCGATTGTCGAGTTCATGCGCATAGGTTTAGTTACCTATGATCACGCGCGTGAACTCGACAATCGACTACTGTGGACTTCGACCGAAAACAGGAAGTAAATACAGGTATGTGCGCTGGCTGAATAAACATCACTTTTATTCATATCTTTCACATCTACTGCAATCAGATTCACCGTGTTCACTCTGCAGGAATCACTCACATGACCTGTGCACTTGTAATGACACATCAAGGATGTTAAGAGGCTAAAAGCAGGTTTAAAACTTGCCCCATTGAAGTCAACAGGGTGCAAATTTTAAAAAGAGGATAACACGGTGTAGGCAACACCGATTTTTGTCGTTGTTCTCTGTACCGACAGCACGGAGTAAGAGTTCTCCTTTAAAAGCGTGTAATGTGACTTTTAATCTAATTTGGTGCTCCAACTTTGTAGCTGTACAAGCAACAATGGATAATTCACCTCAGATCTTGAAATTAAACAAATGGTAACAAGAACGTTCAAACTATGAACAAACAAGTGTATTATTTGACAAAGATTGTTTTAGTAACTCAGTAGCCTATGTACTTGAATAATGTTTAAATGGTGTACTATTTTTGAATTTGATTACTTCATTTTCTTGCGAGTGCCGTCAAGAGATTACTCTGTTGCTGTGCACTTGCCGTGAGAGCCCGCCCACACGCTGTTCTGATTGGCTGTGGGGTTTGATTGATTTTGACGCATCTCGCAGTTGCGTCGCGTCTAGTGGACAGACAAATTATTTGTCCCTGGAATCTTATCGCATCGCGTCTGGTTAGGACACGGTGTAACCCAGCACAGCATGAAACGCACTAATGACGTGTGATGTCTGTTTGAGCAGGTGTGTGGACTGTGGAGGTATGAAATGCATGTGTTGACAGGCAGATAAGACATCGAATCATTGCATATATCTTTTTCTACCTCCTATTAGAGTCATTTTAGATACATTAACTTGAAGAGAAATTCAATTCAATTCAAATTGATTTGTATTGCATTTTTCACAATAAATAGGAATTCAGGTTGATTGGGACACTTTTTCCAAATCATCTCAATGGCAAGAAGTGTCCCAATGACCCTGAATTCACCCTGTAGTTCCAAAGCAATTTGACAGGTAACTTTACAGCCCTAAGAATTTTTATTTTTTTTGTCAGCAGACAACCCAGTGTTATCTTCATTTCTGAATTTGCTGAAGCTGTCTCTGAGCCGTAAGATTTTCTGCAAAAGTGTGTTTAAATATTTTCCCTCTACTCTGTTTATACATATTTTATAGTAACACTTTCTGTGCTTGGGAACAAATTGTCAGAGTCAGTGCTGTGCCGTTCACTAGCTTTTTAGAGAGGAATGTGTGAAAGTACAAGCTACTTTCAAGCTACACAAGCTACACGTTGTGTGTGACATTACATGAGTTAAAAGAGCATCAGTGAGAAGTGAGTAGGAGAATATGGATAGTCTATGCAAAAATTAATAGATGGACAGTCGGATCAATTCATTCTTAAGCTGCAAACAGATGGCTCCTGGATATATGAATGGAAAAAAATGTCCGTAATACACATTCAATTTCTCTTCTCGCTCTACTTCTCGTTTTTTGAAACCCTTCCAGATATAATGCAGGGTGTGTGTCTCTCTGCTCAGATGCTTCTGTTTCTTGCATTATAAAGGAAGCCCAAAACATGGATTTCAGTAAAGAGACTGTGAGTCATTGGACCAAGGAAATAGTGCAATGTTATCTCCAGCTCAGCTTGGATCTAGTGTGAGCAGAAGCTCCCAGAGCCTTGCAAACAAGGTTAATGCTTGCCATACAGTAGCTACAACGTAATATCTCCCCCTTTTTATCTCTCTTTGAGTCATTCTTTTCTATTTTTTGACTCTGGATCGTTCCTCTTCTAAAATGTCAATATGAAGGCAGTGCAGAGGGCATATTGATAGAGTGGCTGACAGCAGGCCAGTGTTAAGCAGCTGTGTAAATGAATAAGACATGAGCGCTTTGTCAGACCAAAACATGTCTCTATGGGAAAGATTTTATTTGCTCATCAGTAAATACAAGATGTATATCCTGATGATTCCTGTATAATGTTCTCAAGTGAGTGAGACAAACTGATTAATGAAGGTAAAGACAAAAACCTGTATGTAAAATATTAACCAACTACAACAATATTCCCAAGAAAACATGTTTGAACATGTTCAAAAAAGTTTTGTTTGATAGATTTCCAGATATATTTTTGGCTAAACATTTAAAAAGAATTGCATGTTTATTTATTTATTTCATTTAGCCTAAATTTCAGGATTTAAATTTCAATTCGTTTAAATTTCAATTTTTTACATTTCTTTATAAATTGCTGTTTTTTATGTTAGAAATTACAGGTAGCATGTCAAAAATCGCAGCATCCACTCAAAACACTATAATTGTCACAGGTGGTTATACAAGTAGCTCACTAAGACAAAGGGATCAGGAAACAGTCTTTAATATATATAACTCACAGAACAGGCAGGGAAAACACAGGGAAACAGATAGCTGCAAACACACCTTAACGTTAACATAGACAGGACAATGAACTGAACAGGGACTAATGAGTTAATTGCAGAGGTGGAAAAAGTACACAACTTCCTTACTTGAGTGAAAGTACTGATACTACTGGTCAAATATTACTATTTTTATTTAAGTAAAAGTACAGAAGTACTCGTTTTTAAAAGAACTTAAGTATCAAATGTAAAAAGTAAGTGTCAATGCATTGTTTTATTATTGTTGCATTGTTGTATGTATATACAGTACCTTATGCCTCTGAATCTATGCCTGCCTACCTACCCTCATATCAATATCACATTTATTTCTAGAACACGGTTGCAGTAGTGGGATTGAATGGGAGATTGAATAAGTGCACTCAATAACGTCCACAATGGTTCTGGACACCCAACTGGCTGTTCCCTCAGATATAGTGCCCAATTTAAAGTTTTTTGGCTTTTAGTATGAATATGTAAGCCTTACTGTTATCTATAAGTTAGTGTGCTCCAAAACAATGACAAAATGTGCATTTAGAAGACCAAACCCAACGTTGAAAATGAAAATCAGGTTGATGTCAGAATCCAACGTCAGATTGACGTTAATCTCTAACGTTGGACAGACGGGTTTACGTCAGAACCCAACTCGACTTTTATTTCCAACCAAAATGCAATCCCTGCAGCCAAAATCTTCATCTGACTGACGTTACTACTCTCTACTTAAGGACCTTGACAGAAATGTAGTGGAGTAAAAATTATGATATTTGTCTGAAGTTAAAGTAAAATGTTTCAAGACAGAATTATACTTTAGTAGATACTCAAAAAGTGTACTTAAATACTCAAGTAAATGTACTTTGTTACTGTCCACCATTTTAAAGTTGTTATTTCGATATTGTGATACAATTAAATAATGTGATTTTCATCTTAAATAATTTATTCAATATTTTTCCAATATGTTGAGACATATGGAGACATGAAAATTTGAACAACTGGATGTGTTAAATAACAAACATACAATGTCCACTTCCTCCGTCAAACACAAATCCCGCTGTTCAAAGCCATATACTCTTTTCTAGAATAATTAATCCATTTTACTCTTCCGTCTGCAAATCCATGTGGCTGGTGATTTTCTTAATTAAATCCTAGCCTGTGTCTCGAAGGCAGACTCTCTGCATCATGACATTATGAAAAAGGGCATTAGCTCCATATCTAATGTGTTTAAGTCACACAAAGCCATTTGGTATAATAGAAAAGCGACCCACGGCTAATCAGCGCTAATCAATTGGATTGAAATGCTCCTCAAAATATGATTGAAATTCCTGTTGAGAACATTAAGCTGGTACTGTAACTGTGACCAATTTGAATTTTGAAACCTTTGATGATCTTTTAGTGTCTGTGCACTGCCATTTGTTTTGTAATATTTCATCTCATTCATTCATTAACGGTACTTGCTAACACAAGCAATATTGCTACTATTGATCATACTTTAAGTTATAGTATAAAACAGTGTTTAACTTGTCCCACATCATTTGTGCTGCGGACATGAATGATTCACCGTGCTATGCCAAAAAAACATGGTACTTTATTATAAGTTGTTTGTAACTTGTTTGTATGCTGGATCCTAGCTATTTATCAAGCTGTACTGTATACAACTAAAACACTGGCTTGGTGAAAATCATCTTATTGTGTTTGGCAGCTTTTAGAATGTCATCAGGCAGAAGCAACATTTGAATAAAAAATCCTGAACTGTAATAAATAAATATGTGAGCACCTGCATGCACTTCAGACTGATGGCGGCTATTGTACAAAGCCGGCTAATTAAAACAAGACTGCTATTAAATCTAATTTAGAAGCAAATTAGAAAATGAACTATAATTAAGAGGTGATTAGAGCATAGACTATAATTTAGATAATTACTGATATTCTCTAGTTATATTTCTGCAACACCCATGAAGTTATAAATCTTACTTTTATACATGTTATATTGCTTCATTTTAACCATTAATAATACAATATTAAATAAATATGTTGTGGATTTCACCTTGCTTGTGTTTTTTCCTCAAATCCTGCAATTTGGCCTCAAAGTAAAAGTGTGTCAATCTAGACTCTAGAGGATATGAAGGAAAACGTGGCAGCTGTCTTCTAACATGTTTAAACACAGATAGTCTGGACTTGGCAAAGAAGGAGCTTTTTAGTTTAAGTTAATGCTATATGACATTGAGTCATAAGAGAGGCTGATCTCAAAGTGAGGAAGGAAACCTCTTGGGAAACAAAGTAACAACATTAACCTCTGCTTCTCAAAGGCACTATTTCATATTCAACCCAAACTTGTTTCTATAGCAACAGATATGAAAAATGTATGCTGAACTTTTCATATTGCGTCTCTCTGAGAATCGTAAAAAAAAAATTGCCCCTGGAAATTCCTATATATGAGATGACTGAATCTATATGTCATTATGCTATGCATTACACAGAGAGTGATAGAGAGAGATAGAGAGAGAGAGAGAGTTTTATGATAGAAGGTTATGTCTAATATCTGTATACCATAATTCTGGTGTCACCTATTAACATTAATACACATCTTATCTAATGTTAATTAAATTTAATAATTATCACAAAAAAAATATATATATAATATATTTATTTTATAACAAAATTTTTATATTTTATTCATGGAGTGCTTTTTCGGAAATGCTTTAGTTGGATGTTCATCTAATGTTTTTTTTTTATTATTATTTAAATATTACATCTTGTTTCAGAATGTTCAGATTCAAAATGTATGTTCCCACAATGTTTTTTTTTTAAGGACATTTTTAATGGTCAGAGAACATTCCGAAATTACATTTTCATAACTTAATGGGTATGTTAGCAAAATGTTCATAGAACATATTTTTGTTAGCCGGGAATGGACTATATTTGTCCTAGCTTACAATATACAAAGATTCTAAAATAATTTTAAAATCAATATTTAATGGCCACGTTTTAATTAATTAGGCGAGCAGTCGTTTAAGTTTAAGCACTTGATCACCCTGTTGTGGTTCATATTGCGCTAATGACCAGCATGAGCTTTGTAATAGATAGTATTAGTTTTGGCCCCAGCAGTGCCACATAGTCAAAAGTGGCATTAATATTGACGCAAAACAGACTGCCATGCATTAGTAACCACAGAATGACATGAAAATTGCTCTTGTATGCATTCTTGAGGTACAGCACTTACAGTAAGTAGGGCAGTGTGCAATAGAAATTTTACTGACATCATAGCAGGAAGGTAGTATTTGTTCTTAGGTAGTAAGTGGCCGTTTAAGTGAAAGTACACGAGGAAAGGCAGTTACATTAATAATTTATTGCCTTTTGTTTGAAGGAGAAAGCTAGTCTTGAGTCTGGTGAATGTGAAGAGCAGGTTGTGGCCTTGGTGCTTAATATCTTTATTCCATTTTTGTTTACAAAACAGTGGTCAGTAATTGCTTTATTTTACCGTGCACATACTTAAGATTAGGGATAAATTAGTCCCAGTCTAGACGTCACTCCCATGGACCGCTGGCTGAACGTCTCATGTACATATATGGCACACAAATTGGAAACACTTCAGGAGTTTCAAAGTCGTCTTCTGATTGGTTGAATTCTACAGGATTTCCAGGAGACGTGTGAAACGGTTACAACTGTGACAATGAGCGCTTATCAGGATCAACTAAATGCTGGATTTTCTAAATTATGTGAATTACGTAAAGTTCGCGGCCTAGACTCTCTAAATTACTTCCAAGAGTTTTACACGCCATCCCTGTTATTGTAGGAACATCGACGCCCCTAAACATAATGCGGAACAAAACGAACTCTGATTGGCTGGTTTACATGTCAGTCAGAAGAACTAATATACTGTAATACCTAATTGTAAAGAATATAATTATTTTCGTCAGATTTTTACAAAGGAAATGTGACAATTTGTGTGGATATGATTTGTTTTGACATTTCATACTTGTTGAGCTTCAACAATAATTACATTAAATGACTTCCCATGTGGATTGGGAAGCATTTTTTATGAGCCCTTTTGCTTATGAGATGTGCATTGACTATTCACTTTGTGTTTACGTGATGTTGAGTTAAGCTGTAAGTCAGATGACAATTACATGTTATGCAATGTTGGCATACAATACAGAGAAATCCTGAAGAGCTTTCTTATTCGCTGCTGCCGTCTTCATGCTGACTTTCCCTCAGGCTTCTAAGGAACTGCCTGAGGCAAAGACAGTCAGGCTCTATTGCATATCACATGATCACAACCAAAAAACACTCACATACTGCTGCCAAAAAAATTGGTGTGCAAAACCATATAGATCTGCTTCAGTGTCCATCAATACCTAGCCAGTGAATGAACTCTCTCATAGAGCTACAGTTTGCGTACATGCGTATTTCATAAAGAAATGTCTGTTATGACAGTGGAAGGGTTAAAGAGTTTTTTTATTTTTTTATTTTTTTAAGTTTAATAACTGCAAGAATGGAGTTGTTGCTCTATTCTTGCATGAATTGCCGCTGACGATGCTGCACTCATGTAAGATATAAAGAAGGCAAGTTTCCTGGGGTAATATCCTTTGGGATTCTATTATTTTTTGGTGAAAATGGAAATGTGAAGTGTTGCCATTAGGGTTCTCAGAGATGAGACAAGTGAGAAGGGTGAGACTAAGTGTGGTCATTATTTCTGTTATCAGAGCAATTACATTCTCATGCTTAGACCTAAGTGGCAGACCTAACTACAGTTTTTTTTTTTTAAACTGCCTAACGTTTTCTGTAAATGCAGATGATGGTAGGCTACATTAATTATTTTTATGTATGCTCTATGGCAAAACAATAACTACAACAACACCGAAAGATAAAAATGGCTTCACAGGGTTAGAGATTTGCATGTTTATTTTATTATGTTTAATTTGAGTGTAGATGTTTTTTGATCTCTGAATAACATTATCTGAACCATTTTAGTCATAAGAACAATGAAGTATTATATTATAAATGTGTGTATTCAATATTGTTTGAAGTTTGTGGTAAGTACAATTTTTTTTATGCTTTTGAAAGAAGCCTCGTATACTGAAAACACAACGAAAACTGTAGTATTGAAATATTATTACAATTTAAAATATATTCAAATGTATTTTAAAATGTATTTTATTCTTGTGATGCAAAGATACATTTTTAGCAGCTATTACTCCAGTCTTCAGTCAGTGTCACATGATCCTTCAGACGTTTTTCTAATATGCTGAAATGTTGCTCAAGAAACATTTCTCATGATCTATGTTGAAAACAGTTGTGTGGCTTAAAATTTCTGTTGAAACCATGATACACTTTTTCAGGATCCTTTGATGAATATGACGTTCAAAAGAACAGCATTTATTTGAAATATAAATCTTTTGTAACTCTTGAGTACTGGGCTGAACATGAAAACCCCACAGGGTTGCAGGGTGTAAGTAAACATCTTTTTGATCACGCCGTTTATGAGAATTATACTGACAGCCAACACTCATGAATCACAGTGAAATAGTGTGGCCATTTACACACTTCAGTAGTTTTTCATCACAGTTTTTCATTTGTCCTTTTGCAGGTGGCCAATCTCCTGCGTCTTTTCCAGATTCCTCAGATCAGTTATGCCTCCACCAGTGCGAAACTGAGTGACAAATCCCGTTATGATTACTTTGCCCGGACTGTACCCCCAGACTTCTACCAAGCCAAAGCCATTGCTGAGATCCTACGCTATTTCAACTGGACTTACGTCTCCACCGTTGCCTCAGAGGGCGATTACGGCGAGACGGGTATCGACGCCTTTCAGCAAGAGGCCCGAGCCTTGCAAATCTGCATCGCTACGTCCGCCAAGGTCAGTCGTTCCATGGACCGCTTCAGTTACGATGGAGTAATCAGATCTCTGTTGCAGAAGTCCAACGCTAAAGTAGTAATCCTCTTCACCAGAAGTGAAGACGCAAGAGAGCTCTTGGTTGCAGCGAAGCGCATGAACGTCTCCTTCATCTGGGTGGCCAGCGATGGCTGGGGGGCGCAGGAGAGTGTGGTGAGAGGGAGCGAGAATGTAGCGGATGGCGCTTTCACCATTGAGCTGGCGTCCTATCCGATCCCTGAATTCGCAGCGTACTTCACAAACCTCAATCCTTACAACAACACACGTAACCCCTGGTTCAGAGAGTTCTGGGAAAACCGCTTTCAGTGTAGCCTGCACGACATTAATTGTGGGAAATATTCTCTCCGGGACGGCAAATTCGAGCAGGAGTCCAAGATCATGTTTGTGGTCAATGCTGTCTACGCTATGGCCCATGCCCTTCACAACATGAGACAAGCACTGTGCTCAAATACCACCAAACTCTGCAGTGCCCTGAAACCAGTGAATGGAAAAAAGCTGTACAAGGACTACATCCTGAAGATAAATTTTGACTGTGAGTTTTTTTTTTGAAGTGATAGATTATATCATTTATGTTCACTTTATAATCAGAGGTAGTTCACCCAAAAATTAAATCCTGTAATTAACTCACCTTCATGTCATTTCAATTCAATAGGATTTTTTCTTCTTCTATGAAAACAAAAGATGGTTCATGCTGCAAAATGTTCACACAGTTCGTTTGAAACGCCTTTCCAGTATTCAAAATGATTGAAAACTGCATAAGGGAGTCATCCATTAATATAACAATAGCCAAATCAACTAAAAAGGATGTTGAAATTATTGGACTTGTATATTGTTTTTTATTTATTTACAGGTATTATCTAATGAGATGTTGTTTTACAGTATATATATATATATATACAGTAAATATTTACCAAAATCTTCAATTATAGAGCTTGACTGTGATGCGTCAGTAAAGGCATAAGCTCTATAATTGAAGATTTTGGTAAATATTTTCTGTGTATGTATATATATATATATCATTAGGTAATACCTTTAAATAAAAAACAAAACAATATACAAGTCCAATAATTTCAACATCCTTTTTAGTTGATTTGGCTATTGTTATATTAATGGATGACTCCCTTATGCAGTTTTCAATCATTTTGAATCCTGGGATTCCAGCTATCTTATTATCATGTTATCTCTATGGCATGCAAGGAATAAAGTTAAAAAATTGCACTCATCTAGTAGTTTAAATCTCAACACACACAAACACTTTTTTTTTTGTATCAGTATATCTTAATAAATTTATGTCTGTTCTTTGTTTAGTCAAAGAAATCAATTTAAAAGATAAATGGATCTAGGAAGTTTCCCCAAGGGGAAAACTGCTGCTGTAAAATAGATTACACTAATGCATGAATCCAACAAATGACCTGTGTACAGTCTAAGTGTTTTATTACATGCATTAGCCTCATTAACCCCTTGCTAACTTCTAAATGATTTAAACAAGTACAAGGGATGTATATTAAATGTCTGTGCCGAGTGGTCAATTGCTTGTATTAGTGAACTGATGGCAGCCTGCCAGGTTCCTATAGCTATTTTTCATCTATTTCTAAATATAACTTTAATGTTCTTCCAAGAATGACAAATTACATCATAGAAACCAGGCGATGTATCAACCTCCTGACTTCCATTATGTAAATGTACCATTCACACCTGAGTCCACTGCATCTAAAACCTAATGAGAAATGGACAGGGCAGAACGCTGAAGAAAGTAGGGTGGACTTACATAGGAAGGTCTTTCTGGGTTGTACATGCTCTGCTTACAAAGAAAAACACTTTGTTGCTGTAAAATATCTATTTATCTGTTGCTGAGAATGTAAATAAATGATGTTTATCATATGCCCTTTGTGTCCGCAGCTCCATTTCGCCCCGCAGACACAGAGAACAATGTTCACTTTGATGCTTATGGAGACAGTCTGGGCCGCTACAACATCTTTCATTATCACAAAGAGAATGATGGCTATGTCTATAGGAAAGTGGGGTATTGGGCTCGGGATTTAAGTCTGAACACAAGCTTGATTCCTTGGGAAAGCCAAGTGGTGCCCACATCCCAATGCAGCGACCCATGTAGGAAAAACGAAATAAAGAGCATGCAGCCCGGTGACGTTTGCTGTTGGATTTGCATTCCCTGCCAGCCCTACCAGTACCTCCTGGATGAATTCACCTGTGCGGATTGTGGCTTTGGACTATGGCCTCTGGACAATCTCACGGGCTGCTACAACTTACCAGAAGAGTACATTCATTGGGAGGACGCATGGGCTATTGGGCCGGTCACCATCTCTTGCCTTGGCATGCTCTGCACACTCTTTGTCATCGGCCTCTTCATAAAGAACAATGAGACACCGGTGGTGAAAGCTAGCGGACGTGAACTTTCCTATATTCTTCTTCTAGGCGTCCTCCTTTGCTATTGCATGACCTTCATCTACATCAGCAAACCCTCTGCCGTAGTATGCACGTTACGGCGGCTCGGCCTGGGCACTTCCTTCGCCGTTTGCTACTCTGCGTTGCTGACCAAGACCAATCGCATCGCTCGGATTTTCAACGGCGTTAAAGATGGAGCTCAAAGGCCGAGGTTCATCAGTCCAGCTTCACAGGTGGCCATCTGTGCTGGTCTGATTTCTTGTCAGCTCCTGGTGGTTGTGGTCTGGCTTCTGGTTGAGGCTCCAGGGGTGAGAAAGGAGGTCAGTCCTGAAAGAAGAGACGTGGTGACATTGAAGTGCAACAGCAAGGATTCTAGTATGCTGATGTCTTTAACCTACAACTGTGTCCTCATCATCCTCTGTACATTTTACGCCTTTAAGACTCGAAAGTGCCCAGAGAACTTCAATGAAGCCAAGTTCATCGGCTTCACCATGTACACCACGTGCATAATCTGGCTGGCTTTCCAGCCAATCTTCTATGTTACTGCCAGTGACTATAGGGTAAGTAAATACGAGCTGTACAATGCATGGTTGTGACAGTACATAGATACCTGTAGCAATCCCTCCCTAATGGCATTTAATAGCTTGTCAGCTTGTTTCTATGGAAGTAATAGCCTCTAAATAAGATTTACATTCGAGTCAAATTGAAATGTCTTTTGCAACCCTTTTCACTTCCATAATGTGTGACGTATTTCTGAGTGCAACAGGATATTTAGCAGGATGAAAACGTGTAAAAGTTGAAGGAATTTCATTTGGTTACTGGATTGTGAATAGTATTGTAGAACAGAACGGAGCCAGGTGTAGGAGAAGCATTGAAACTAAGAGGGATTTGTGGTGTCAGGCCAAAACAAAAAGTCAATTGTTATATTATATTATATTATATTATATTATATTATATTATATTATATTATATTATATTATATTATATTATATTATATTATATTATATTATATTATATTATATTATATTATATTATATTATATTATATTATATTATATTATATTATATTATAAGTAATTTATAATGTTATAAAAGATTTTTATTTGAAAAAATAATCTACATTCTAAAAAATAGTGTATTGACTCAACAATTATTATTATTTTTTTACTTTAACAGTTTGTATCAATCTTTTTGAGTTATGACAATTTAACCATATATTCAACCAACAAACTATTGAGTTAGAGGAACTTAATAATTTGTGACAAAAACACAATTTTTTAAGTTGAATACAAATACTTGATTTGTAGCCCTGGATTAATCTTATCTATTTCAGTTCAACCCACAGCTCACATAGCACATGCTAAATGTAAATGTTATTTAACATGCCAATTTAATAAACAAGTAAGATATTACTTGCATTAGCACAATCTTTGCATTTACCTTCTTGTCGTCTTCTCTTCAGCATAATTGTAACCACATAAACTTCAGCAGAACAGAAACTCTTTAAAATGTCAAATATAACAGCATTAAACACAAGGTCTTTCCCTTTACTAAAAATCAAAAAAACAAAAACAAATAAATAATACTTAATTTCAACATTTATTCTCCTTATCAGTCCTATGCAAAGCATGGTGGGAACTAGAAATCCACTACCCAATTTCCCAAGTCCTCAAGACTTTATTAAATCCCTACAACTTAATTAAAAAATAAAATAAATAAATAATGCGATAATAAATATGAGATAAAGTTAATGTAAAAAATTACATTACAGTTTTTCTCGATTGTTTACACACATTTTTCTGAAAGCATTCCTCATATTCTCAGAACTCTACACACAAATCAAAAAACACACACAGAATGGGCAAAACCCCTCAATTCTCCTGCAAAATGAAACTTTACATTCAAAACAATGTTATTTCTTCTCAAAATGGTATTTTGTTTTCAAATGACACACACAAACCATCATATGAATAGACATTTATAAGAACCAGTTGAACACTGATGTGCTCAGTGTAAAACACTATGATGAATGGAAAACACTTCTTCTACATTCATCATAATGATTTAGGCCTTTTTTTGTTCAGTGTTACACTTACTACAGACAGTACATACATAAGTGTGTTGTAAAATATTTCAGAATATTGTTTTTATACTCAGAACACACAAATACACGGCAACAAATATATTTTATTTTTTCCCAGAAAAACAATATACACAGTGTACATCCCAACCAACACAAAGTTGTACATACAGTGGTCTACATACAAAACAACAGAAGAATTTACTGTATACAGTTACAGTAAAAAAAACAAAAAAACAATGTTGGCATCCATTGCCCCATTGAAGAGCTCACCTGTTGCCCTTTTATGCTAAAGCTCTGATTGCTAATTGTAAAACTGTGTGACGGGTGTTTGCCCATGTGATGAGTCAGTGTGCATATTTCAATGGCAGTGTGTTCCTTGTGAAAACAAGAGATTTTCTGCATGAAAATTGTGCCAAAAGCAGAGAATTGTATGTAGTGTTTTGAAAAAAGTGTGTTTTAGAAGTGCAATTTGAGTGTAAAGCAGGAATTGTGCTTGTAGTTTAGCAGAATTGGTTCAGGGGGTTGGCGAATGAGTTACATGTTGTGGTCATTGTGTCTCAAGCACCAGAAAATGTGTGTAAACAATCGAGAAAAACTGTAATATGTCAGCAGAACTCAACACAATAATGTTTGCAACTTAAAACGTTAAAATAAATCAATAAGAAATTTTAACTTGCAAACATGAATTTATTTAACTTGTGGTAACAATTGCCCTGAATTACTTTATAGATTGTATTCATCAAAATAATATCATGGTTTCCACAAAAAAAATTAAGCAGAACAGCATTTTCAACAGCTATCTGAACAATCTTTTGAATGTGTACAAATGTTTGTAAAGTGCTCTGATGAATTGTGCACAATAAGACCAGGACCAGTAGCAAAAACAAAAATGAATGAATGAATGAACGAATGAACAAATTAATGAATGATTTTTAGTTGACTTTAAATTATGTGAAATCATTTAGATTTTTTCTTTTTTAATTGCAAGAGCGAGTAGTACAGATATAGTGGTATACGGTTTTTATCTTTTATGTGAGGACCACAATATAATTTTACAGTTTCTCTGAACATATCTTTAAATGTCATTTATGCTCAACATAGTTGAGATTTGGCTATGCTATCTTCTGACATATTGTTAACGAATGCCGTGCTTGAGTGTTCTGTATAACAATGTGATTTCTTTGAGAAGTAAATCTTGTGCCGGGGGGATATTACCGGCTCTCCTCTGGGAAAAGATATCAGAGGGTCTGTCTCAATTCACACTGCACACACAATGACAGCATGGAATATTTTTCATCATTTAGATAATGAGTTTCTCTTATAACCCTTAATCACTTCCCGACACTGACTTTATCCTTTATTTTTAGCATATATACAATTTCCCTGAGAGCGCGAGACTGAGAGTTTGCCTGATTGATTTTTTTTTGTTACCATACCTGCCAATTCAGATGGCAGATAGAAAAATCTCTTTGATCACCTGTCTTTTGCACTGATGAAAGGAGAAGCTCACATTTCATGTGGCTCAAAAGCTGTTCAGTGTAGAACAAAGAAAGTGGGGATCTTTCTTCCTGGCAAATGACTAGCCTATGAAAACATGCTATTCAATTGGTCTGAGTATCCTTCAGTCAAGTGCCTCAGGACACACACCATTAAACACTCTTACATTTGACAACAGTTTATTTTTATTTTCTTACAGTTTTAACACTTTGATGCATGCATTATTAAATTGAAAGAAAAAGTCCTAATGTTTATTTTCAAAAACAATAATATAATCATTTCCAAAGGTTCAATTTATTTATTTCATCACCCATGGTGGTTTAGAAGTAACATCACACCCTGATTCCACTGTTGTGAATTAAATGGTCACAGTGCAACACAAACTTAATCTTTATTATTATTAATTATTAATAATTATTTATTATTATTTTTTTACATTTTGTTTTGTTATTTATTTTCACACGTAGTTTGGAAATAATATTACACCTTGATAGGTCAAAATTCAATCTATGAGTTGCAGTGCAACACAAACTTACTTGCCAATTTATCATTTTTATATATGTGCAATATAGCCAGCACTGCTGGTTAAAACGACCATTGTACATGGCATTTGGATGCTCCAGTGAGCAAAAAAAGAGGACAGAAACATGATCCGGAGATGTTATAGCTGTAGGGGGCTTCTGTAAGGGTCAGTTCTACATCATCCATCAAGACTAGACGAAAGGATACAGAAAGATACAAGTCAGAAGGCCTCAGGAGAGAGAAGGGAATCTCCTTGAGTTCTGATTGGACAGGATGTCATTCTCTGTTCAGGGTTTCCGCGTTTTATATATATGTTTGTGTGTGTGTGTGTGTGTGTGTGTGTGTGTGTGTGAGGTGATGTGTTAGAGCATGGGAGAATGATTCCCAGCTGGGGCCTTTGCTGAGATAGCAAGGTGTGCCTTAGAGACCGAGACCTCGCCACAATCCCACACACAGAGACTCACAGGAAATGCAACAGCCTCATTCATCCTGCAGATATCATTTTTAGTTGTATCATTTCTGCTTCTCACCCACCAACTACAGCATTGATGTGCAGAAGAGAAAGCTCATGCTACTTGTAAGATTTCTATGATAAATATTTGATCTTCAGAATCAGACATAAATAACAAATGCGGAACCAAAATAAAATATAGTCGGCTATAAAATCTGAGACTATACTAAGTCATTTTGGATTCAAAATCCTGGAAATAAACAAAGTATAAACGTTAAATTTTCTTTATTGAATTTCCATATTTTTATTCAGCAAGGATGCATTAATATATTTATATTTAAAATAAATGATGTTCTTTCTATTTATCAAAGATTCCTGAATTAAATGTATCACAGGAAAAAAATAAAGCATCAACATTGATACTAATAAGAAAAGTTTCTGAGCAGCAAATCATCTTATAAGAATGATTTCTGAAGGATCATGTGACACTGATGACTGGAGTAATGATGCTGAACATTGAGCTTTGCCAACACTGGAATAAATTACATTTTTTAATATATACATTTAGGGAACAGCTATTTTACACTGTAATAATATTTCACAATATTATGTTTGTTATGTTTGTGAAGAGAAGAGACTTCTTTCAAAAACATTACAAAAACGTACTGACCTTTGAACACTAGTTTATATATATATATATACAACAAACAACAGAATACCGTGATTGGTCAAAATGAATTATTCTTGAGCCATGTAATATTTTTTTGAGTCTCTTTGAAAACCAGATTTCCATTTGCAGTTGGGTTCTCGTCTGCGTGTTTGTTTGTGTACTTACTGTAGCTGAGTCGTTCCAGTTTTTCACTGTGGAGATATTTTGTTAAAGAATAATGATGATCAATTATGGAGGAAAATCAGATTACAACACATGTCTCACTCAGTGTGATATTCTGTATAAAAAAGTGCATGTTTATGGAGACAAGAGCAAGGCTTGCTGGGAAAGCATACAAGACCTTTCCACACAGCTCTCTGAACAATGCATTATTTAAGGCCTAAAGCATTTTGGTTTATTCTGACGCATTTCCGCACTCACATAAACACTTTTAAATCTATTGTGCTGAAGAAAGAATGAGCTACTCTTTGTTCATTTGGTACTGAGGAAAAAAAATATATAATTCAGTGCAGCTGAACCATGTTTTGTAATTATTTAACAAAGGTCATATTGAAGTTTCTCCAATGCTTGACCCTGAGAGGATTGTTAACCACAGCTTTTAATATCTGTTGCCCAACTGAAAGAGGATAGCAATGGCATGACCGTGGATTTGAAACCCAGGGAATGCACATACTGATAAAAATGTATAGCTTGAATGCACATCGATTTAGATAAAAGTATCTGCCAAATGAAATACAAAGCAAACATCTCAGCCAAAACAGTGAAAATCTTAGAAACGGTTCCTGTTGATTCGTCCCCTCTCTCATCAAAATGTTATTTGGCGATGCATGTCTCTAATACCTGTATTAGTATGCATGAGATCGCTTATACACGGCACACACACCTGCTTTGCACATGGATTCATCCTCTTAAGATACATCTTTAGCCGCTAGGCTTTGGCAACACTTGGAATTGAGTTCAATGGAAAAATAAATTCAATCCCATGTTAACATCCCTGTTGAATATGAATACGCCAGTCAGGTGGTATCACGGTGTTTTTGTGTCTACTCTCTCAGGTACAGACCACTACCATGTGCATCTCTGTGAGTCTGAGTGGTTCAGTGGTGCTGGGATGCCTCTTCGCTCCCAAGATTCACATCATCCTCTTCCAGCCCCAGAAGAACGTCACCACGCTCAGAGTGGCCACCACTCGATTCAGTGTGACCACTGGCCCTGGCTCCAGCTTCTCTCAAGGTACAGTATGATCTCTGTCTTTAATATACCAGCAGCTGTTTAAAGCGTAGCTCTCGCCAAAATGCAACCTAGGGTCTTTTTGTGAATCTACCTGAGGCAAACTTTAGTTTAAAAGCATAACTAAAATGAAAGATTGACCGTATTTTCATTTTTGGTCAAATTGCCTTTTGAATGGGAGAGCTAGGGGCACTGCTATTATAGCATCAAAATCGCTATTTTTAAAGAACTAAGAAGGCTCGACACAACATGAAACTTTGCTCGAAGTATCACCAGGGGCTCTGCACATGAACTCGAGCATTGAGAACATTGTTTGTGTACACAGAGTTTACTAAAAAGAAAGATTTTGAACAACTCACTGTAGTGTCCGCTGGCATTTTGACAGTCAAAAATAGTCGATCTCCGAATGCGAATGAACTGACTCTGAATTTTAGTATTGTTTCTTATACGAGGATCTTTTTTCAAATACAAGGTCAATACTGATTTTCACTAACGATAAAACAACTAATTATCCGTGAATTTATATGAAGCTAAGCTTTAGGAGCTTTCCATCTTTATGCTGGGTACACACCAAAAGATTTTTTACATCTTATAAGATTTTCAAACCGTGATAGACCACAAACATGAGGACAAAAAATTTTAACCGTTTTACTCCTATAGTGTGTGGTGTGCCATGATGTGACAAAGACAGCACACCACACACGAACAGATTTTCAACCAGAGTCTCGACTGTGAACACAGGAAATCTCTCAAAATCTTGCGAGACCTCAGAATAAGCATGGCGGACGATATGCAGGAAGAAATTGCGGTGATAGTGTTTGGAAAGGTTTTACACAACACGTTGTATAAACATTTGTGCTGTTGCCACAAGCAGATCCTCCATCTCTGCTGTCCACATCAATTTCACTTTGTGCTGCGCCATGGCTGCGTTTGTTATGCTTCCGTCTTCCATCATCTCGCTTTCTGATTGGATATTGTTTCGTTTCACGTGATAATCTCCAGAGCGTGCGCGCGTTTGTCCTCGGGGTTCAGCACAACAATTTACAATTGTAAAATCAGTGCACACAATTATTTTTTGGTGCACCAAAAAATAATTGTGCTGATTTTACAATTGTAAATTGTATGTGCATGACTTTCACAGTAAGTTACCGTATCATTTTTACAGTAAATAATTGTGAAATGACAGCTGTTTACTGTGACTTCACAATAATTATGCCGTCATATTACTGTGATTTAGCAGTAAGCTGCTGTATAATTACTGTATTTTACTGTGCAATTACAGTAAGTCTATCATATTACTGTAATTTAACAGTAAGCTGCTGTAGAATTACTGTATTTAACTTAATGTCTATACTGTGATTTTGCATAAATGATGGACCAAACAAAACTGATAAACAATGTTTAACTTTTATTTTTTAGAAGAAAAATACATTTTAATAACAGGAATAAACACTGGGTAACATGAATGAACACTGGGTAACATGAATGAACACTGGGTAACATGAATGTCTGTCAATATGTGTGTGAATGTGTTTACTATGTGATAATGGTACTTGAAAAATACAATTTAATAACAGGAATAAACACTGGGTAACAGGAATGAACACCGATTAACAGGAATGTGTACCCAGCATAATTCTCCTCCCTGTTACGCTGTAGAGTGCGCCTAGCACTCCCATTCAAAAGGCAATTTGACCGAAAACGAAAATACGGTCAATCTTTCATTCTAATTATGCTTTTAAACCAAAGTTTGCCTCGGATAGATTAACAAAAAAAATAAAAAATTTGGGCGAGAGTTACGCTTTAAATCAAGCATATTCATCAATTTGTGTCACCCATATTCGAAAATATGGATTGGCAATGTCTGAACTGCCGTTAGAAATGAAAGATATTGATCAAAATGTTCAGTATTGTATAATGGCAGAGTAATATTGGAGCAGAACATAAAGTATCATTGGCCCTGTGAGTGCAGGGTATTGTATAATGGCAGAGTAATATTGGAGCAGAACATAAAGTATCATTGGCCCTGCGAGTGCAGATATTTGGCTTTATTGGATTACATTGATATTACTGTAGCACTGAAACATCCCTGAGCTTAGGATAGAGTGCATATGTGGATCTCTTAAAATGGGTATTTCGCCTCAAAATCAAGTGACAAATAAATAATATTTAGCATTATGATGTAAATATTTGTTTGCATATTGACAGACAATTCCTCTCAATACTGTAATGCAAAAATACTCATTCTCAGTAATGTTATGTGACATTAATAAATATATTTTAAATTGTACCATTTTTAATTTACATCATGGTAGTATTTGTGATAGTGCTGCATTACAAAAAAAATATATAATATGTATTACAGTAATAAAAAATAAGGAGAATCAACACTGAAAATTACAAAAAAAAACAACAACATATAAATAATATATAAAATTGGGTGGAAAAAAGTGGTTAATTATGATGAAAATAATGTCAAAATGCAAAACAAAAAGTATTTTTTTTTCTATTTATGCAATGTTTTAATAATATATCAAATAAAAATATGTTTTAATGAGATTCACCCACATACTTGAAAACATCTATTGAATGGCAATGGCGATACACTGTGATTTGCAACTTACGATATTTTTATATTATTGAAAATGTCTTTACAGCCTCGGCCTCCAACGTCGTGCCTACAGTATGTAATGGCAGAGAGGTAGTGGACTCAACAACATCGTCACTCTGAGAAACAGGATTCCTGTTTGTTTGCCAAATGCAGTATACAGATAAATCGTATCTTCACTAGTCATGAAATCAAGTGTTTGCTAGTGTTGAGGAGGCTATTCGGAATAAAGAATGCCTGTTATGTTGTTCTCAACGTGCTGTGACAATATCCCATTTTGTTTCTCTCTCTCTTTCTCTCTCTGACTAGTTAGATGATATCAGTGGGATGCCAGTTTAAACTCTTTTTATGGAAACCATAATAAAGTCTTGTTTGAGATATGGAGTTAAGATATAGTAAATCTGTTTAAAGTATTATATACAAGATGTTTTTAATGTAGATTTATGGTGATTCTGGTTTGTGCTTTCTTGTAATTTATGTAAATAAAATGTGTTTTATATTAATACAAGCACTCCTGGTCATTTTAATGATATTATATTATATTATATTATATTATATTATATTATATTATATTATATTATATTATATTATATTATATTATATTATATTATTTTGTATTGTATTGTATTATATTATATTGTATTGTATTGTATTATATTATATTATATTATATTATATTATATTATATTATATTATATTATATTATATTATATTATATTATATTATATTATATTATATTATATTATATTATATTATATTATATTATATTATATTATATTATATTATACATTTGTACAATTAAGAAAATTACACACATCAGCTTTAAAAGAATTACATTTTTATATGCAATGTTCATGGTATACAGAAACTTGTACATTGTCTCCATCTAGAGGATGTAGGTGCTCATCACATCAAATTGGGTGAGGTTAAACTAAAATGATCTAGTGTTGGGCACATGTTTTTTGCGCTGTATAAAATAGTGACCATTTTAAAATACAGGTGATTTGCAAGTGCAATAAATTATGTCCCTAATTTCATTGCGCATAAAGTCATTTCATTAGCTATACCATGTTAAAAGATAAATAAACCAGTAGGAAAAATAAAGACAGAATACTGCATATGCTGCTATTACTGCACTACAAATGTAATGGATTACATTACAGTCTATCAGTATTATCAGTCTACCGAAGGATCGTGTCTCATAGACAAAACATCATATTTATATACTTCATCCTTAATAATAATAAATGTCCACATAGGCTATCACTGACCCATGTTACAAAAAGGGTAATTGATATATTGCACACTCAATCACTGGTGGTGAAATGACAAAAAAAGAAATTGATTTTTTTTATTATTCTTTTTTTTTTTTTATGGTTATATCTGCCTTAATATTTGTAGCATTTATAAACATTAGGACTACTAGTGTCCATAGTCCCACTGGAGGATTTTCATTTCTTTTACAACATACAAGTATTTTTTAACTGCTTCCATTCAAGCACAAAGCCAGCATTATATATAGCTTACATTAAGTGAGAAGTGCAAAGGTTGGATTTTGGACTAAAATTATTTACGCAACCTCATGTTATATTGGGGCTATTAAAGTGTTTGAAGCAACATGTGATGCAAAGAAAAAAAATAAAAATAAATAAATAAATAAATAAAATAAAAATAAAATACTAGTAAAAATAATTTTAACTATTTTGTTTTTGCAGGATGTCCCTTTTAAGATACACAAGAACCTGAAACTTTGTGTCAGAGAAGCACACTAAAAACAATTGTACTAATGGGAACAAAGTTTATTTATTTATTTATTTATTTATTTATTTATGAACATTTTCATCGCATCTCAAATGGTGTATTTTATGAAATGTGTCTGTTTTAAAACATTATCTACAACTTTGGTGGCATAAGCTGTCATTCAAAATAAAAAATATATCTGAAATCATTGATTTGTAAGGGAAGGGGTGTGGCGTAAAGTGTCAGAAACACGGAAGTCAGGCTGCAGACAGTCCCGAAGTGAGAGAGTGAATCTGCAAACTTTCTCAGCACCCTCACAAGCAGGTAAGTATCATTCTATCTGACTAATAATAAAATCTCGAATCATTTTTAACCGTTATATTGCTCTGTAGACTATGTATTGCCACAGCTATAGCGCTGCAGGTGGAGTGTGCGTCTATGGTCAAAACACGCCATAATTGCTCGCCGCGTTTCTGAACACCTGCGATTTCACGTATTTCACATATGTTTATTTTGTGCACACATTAGTCAGTAATGTTCTCATTGTTGACAAGACGCATGTTTGCTATGAACTAATTTTCAGTGCCTCTGATAGGCTGCCAGGAAGATCTACGTCACTTACAGTAAACTCCAGCATGTCCGAACATGTCTCAGCACGACTGTGTTGATTTATTGTTTACCATATTTAAAAAATTTTATGTCATATCTTTCCAAACAGTGAGTTTGAAAAATGTTGATTAGATATAACAATAAATAAAGAAACATCTGGTATATTCTTAATACATTTTCAGGGTCATTCCAGAATTGGAGGACATTTCATGTCCCACCTATGAAATTTCAAATAATCTATGTATAATATACAAAAAAATGAGTCACTGTGTAAAAAACACTTGTCCTGAAACTAAATATATATAGACTTGAAGATTTTTTTTTCCTAAATATTAATGAAAATAAAAAAAGTCTATAGTACCCACTTAAATGCCATTTTTCTCTTGTCCCACCTTCTAAATGACCAAATTGAATGTTAAATATAACTGTTAAAATACATTTTAAATATCCCTTTTTTTGCATGATTTTGTTTATATATGCCTCTTTTAATTGTTAAAGCATTTTTTTAATTGATATAAATATTTTAAATAATAGAAATGTTGCAATAAAGTTATGTCCCCAACATTGTGCAACCCTGTTACCGAAATATTTAGACTGGCAGAAGAAGAAGAAAAAAACAGTGAGTGACATGATACACAGGAAATAACATCACTAAGCAGTTTGCCACCAGAATGGGTAGAACAAAGGTATATTCTCTCTTTGATTTTTCATGTTATTATACAATTTTTAGCCTTGATTGAATGTGTCACTCTAACAAATGCAACCCTGTTACACTTATTATCAGAATAAGACAAATTAATTTGAAGGTTTTCTTCTTCTTTTTTACATAAGTAAGTTTGTCCTAAAGACAACAGTTAGAGCTAGCTAAACAGCAAGTTTCTATTCATGAGAAAAAGCTAACATTAGCATTAATTTGCAACCCTGTTACTCACAACCCTGTTACCATAATTAGAGTAACAGGGTTGAATCTCCTTCAGTCCACTCATAAGGGACAATCTATTATTAATAGTTCATGTGACCAGTCTTCATTTAATTTACAAACTAAATATTTAGTATCTTAATTAATAAAAATCAATATTAGAAGAATAAATTAATGAAATATTTAGTGCTGGGAAAAAATTAATCGCGATTAATCGCATCCAAAATAAAAGTTTGTGTTTGCATAATATATGTATGTGTACTGTGTATAATTATTTTGTATATATAAATACACACATATGCATGTATTTATTTAAGAAATATTTGCATGTATATACTGTATATACATTTATACATAATTTATATTATATATAAATATAAATAATTTATATATAAATAAATAAAAATCTTAAATATATACATGCATATGTGTGTATTTATATATACATATATAAAATAATTATACACAGTACACACATATATATTATGCAAACACAAACTTTTATTTTGGATGCGATTAATCGCGATTAATTTTTTCCCAGCACTAGAAATTTTAAAAGAATAATTCCAGAATACAAAATAATGAAAGAAATATAACAAATGATAATAACAAAAGGAGAGAATTTGAGTGAAATATTAACAAATATTAACAAATATAACACCCATTACATTAAGCTAAATAATTAATATAATTTTGATTATAATTTAGCATACATTTCATGTTATTAATGTATTACCCTGTAACTTTTCGCAACCCTGTTACTTAAATTTCAACCCTGTTACCGTATAATTTTTATTAAAATAATAATAAATTACCTTTTTTAGCTCACAGGGGCTTGAGCTATTGTCATTACCGTAGTTTGAAGGATTATATGCATTATGCATTTTAGCAAATACTTGAAAATATATGCTGAAATCAGTCAAATAAAACATGTCAAAAGTAAAAAATTTGGCAAAGATGGAACTCAAAAGTTACTGAAATGAATTTAAATCAATTTAAATCAAGTGATATCTAAAATTAAATATTTATATAGAGTGATTGTGACTTTCTATACCTAATGGCAGGAAATTATATTTTAAAAAATCAATAAATATACTTTTTTCGGGTTCCTGAGTATTGGTAACAGGGTTGCATCCAGCACCAAAAAAAAAAAAAAAAAAGTACTATAAAAAGTGTGCCTTTGATACCTGAGCTGGACGAATCAAATTATTTAATGGTATATTGCCTGTTTTTATGAAATACATAATAAAAAATAGTAAAATAAAGGGCCAATTTTTCAAAATTATGGATGCCTAAATGTCCTCCAATTCTGGAATGACCCTTCAGGTGTCCATGTTAGAAGTTACACGTGGCAAAACATTTCTCAAAGGTGAAATAAATTCATCTATATTTTAAATTAATTGTGATATTGCATTAAAAGTAAACTAAAATCATTTTTAAATGTATTAAGTAATGCATGCTGCAGTTTGTCACTATGTCTTACTTAACTGACTCCATAACTTCTGATCATAGAGCTGCTGATCAGTTTATTGAATGTTTATATACTATATTTAAAACATCATATGATTATGAACAAATAGGAAAGAGGATGGCACCTAAGAGAAGGGCAACATCAAGCACCAAAGCTGGAGGGAAGAAAGTAAAGGAGGAGCCTGAAGCTCCACCAAAGGACAAGTTCACCTCTGCCAAAGAGGCCCTGAAGGCAACAGGATCACGAGTGAGGGCCACGAGGAACCCTGACAGCTTCTGTCATCTATCAAATGCTGAGGTGAGACCGAACAAGTGGTTAAACAACAATTGATCATGTTTAAACTACCATTGATGTCTTTGGTTCAGAGAGAATTGTGAGTTTTCGTGCAAATTACTGCTTGCCCTGAATCACAGAAAAAATCTTGTGTGATCCTAACCAACAGGTTCATGAAGATTACGACTGCATGCTAAACCAAACTAACATTGGAAACAACAACAACAAATTCTATGTAACCCAAGTCTTAGTGTCTGGGGGGAAGTACTATTGCTGGACGAGATGGGGCAGAGTGGTACGTTGCTTTCTCTTTTTTTTTGTCCATCAAATATGTCACAACACAATGTGCATAAATGCTCTTGTAGCTTCTAATGGATGACGTACTTTTCCTGTCTTTCACTGTTTTCAGGGAGAGTCAGGCCAGAACAATTTAGCTGGTCCATCTACCGCTGATGCAGCCATTAAGATTTTCGAAAAGAAATTCAAAGAGAAGACCAAGAATAACTGGAGCGATCGAGAAAACTTTGTCTCGCATTCTGGGAAGTACACACTGATAGAGGTAGATGGGGACCAGGATGCAGAATTGAAGGTAATTTAGCTTGTTCATCAGTTTTTGCAGCATTTAATGAATTTACTTTATTACACCCTTAATTGAAGCACAGTTTCTAATGTTTTGTGTTTCCTGCAGGTGGATACTGTAGACGGTGGAGATGTGAAGGTGAAAAGCGAACAACACGTTCTGCCTTGTGCGTTGGATGAGGGAACTCAAAGGCTGATCCGATTCATCTTCGACAACGACATGTTCAAGGAAGCCATGTCCAGTATGAACCTGGGTTAGTATATTGTGATATAGCTTTGAATCATTAAGGCCTGTTCACACCGGGATGAATTTCGCGCGCGACATTCGCCAACGTTTAACGCCTCGTGACTAAACAAAGGAGCGCCAATGTGAGGGTGCACACCGACGCGAAAAACGCCACGCGTAAAAGCGTAATTTTTTAAAAACGCCTCGGGTTCGTTTTTTTGGTTTGACACGCCGCGTCAAAAACTATCCGACCAATGAGATTGCCGCTTTTGCTCACGTGTCTGGAGCTTCTGAAGTTACAGTAAAACACAACTTGGGGGAGCTCAAACACAAAACGGTCTTGCCGAGCACACATACGTAACGGCAAAGAAGATATATGCAGAGTAGCGTCTAAACACTGCCGGGAAGAAATAAGATGAGGAAAATGCAAGGCAAGATGAATGTAGAGCTGCTGGTCTTGTTGGTGTCGGAACATAAAGAACTATGACTAACGCGACAGCGACTACAAAAATCTTGATAAAAGAGAACTGTTATGGAGTGGTATTAAGCGCCATCTAATGTCAGGGAATGAATTTGCATGTTCACTCGGCTCATCGTCAGCGAAAATCGCTTGGGTGTGAACACAAAAAACGCGTTGAAAAACGCTGGCGAATAACGCGCGCCGATATTCGTCCCGGTGTGTACGGGCCTTTAGGCTGTGTGTCCACCAAAGCGTTTTTTAGCCAGCTGAAAACTTAACTGTGGGCGCTTGAGAGCGTTTTTTTCCGTTTAGACGCTTTGCCTGCTATGATACGAAACATATCTTTTATAGAATTTTATTTTTACAGATAGTTTTTTTCTGTATTATTTCTATATAAAAATATTGATACAAAGTAAAGTATTTGCTCTGGCAATTATTTTTTTCTATTATGCTTGTCGTTGTCATCTGTTGACATCTCGTTTAAAGTCTGTGTAGAGAGAATGGTGTCGTCTTAGCGGCCCCAAATTTAATAACAAATGATCGTTGCGACGGAAGCGAATCAATCAAAACTAACTTTAGCTGGAATATAACTTATTAAAGAACCGCTATAAAGCCAAAACATTATACGTTTATCTCTGTAAAGCTGCTTTGAAACAATCTACATTGTCAAAAGCGCTATATAAATGAAGATGACTTGACTTGACTTGACATTGGTCGGTGTTGTTTTTGTCCCGCCCCTCCTCCACTGTGATTGGACGGCTGGATAAATAGTGACAGTGATGAGCGCTGCGTACCCAAAGTTGAACATTCTTCAACTCTCGCCATCCGTTAAAAAATGCAGAGCGATTCAGCGTGAAATAGACGCTCAGTGCCTCGCTACGCTCCTGGCGTTTTAAAAACATGGTGCTCCCATTGAAAACAATTGGAAAAATACGCTAGCTGCGGGGAAAAAGCACTTTGGTGGACACACTTTTATGCTATTTTAAAGGTTCCTTTTCGTTTTTGAGGTCTCCAACAATAGGTTTACATGCATCCAAGGTCTTTAATTTTCTCATTGCAGCATCAACTCTTTTCTCACTGTCTGAAACGGTTCGATCAAAGATTCGGCCTCTCTAAATTTTATGCAAATTTTATACAAAACTACGTAGGTTTGTGCAGGAAGTAATAATTGCTTAGGACTCATTTCAGGCAGTTCAAAATCAGATTTTTTGGGGGGGATACAATAACGCAATTTGTCGTGCACTTTGATCTTTGAAGCTTTGCAGAACTTTTACATTCAGAAACCGCTGAATTACACACTACAGTTAAGCTAATATCTGAAAGCATAATAGGGGCACAGTAAGTCCCAGTTCTTCTGTTCCTTTCGATAGCCGTGTTACTGGGGTTCTTTTATAACTTGTTTTTGATGGGAAAAATAAGTAATATTTTAAAAACCTCAATGAAATAGCCTTCAGATCACTCAGGGATTCACTTCCCATTTTACATGTGTTTCTGAAAGCCACAGGGGGGTTTGGCATTGTGATTGTAAACTGAAGATGGGACTTTTTGCTGCCTATTTGAGCTCTATCTGCCACTTTTCTGAGCTCCATCTGTAAGATACATTTTTTTGTGAAGGAGTTTCATGCGTCACATATTTCTCTGTCAGATATTAAGAAGATGCCTTTGGGGAAACTCAGCAAGCAGCAGATAGCCAAAGGCTTTGAGGCTTTGGAGGAGATTGAAGCCGCAATAAAGAATGGGGACCGGAACAAGTTTGAAGAACTCACCAACAAATTCTTCACCATTATTCCTCATAACTTTGGCCGCAACAGACCCCCTATCATCTCTGATGATTCTGTTCTTCAGGGCAAGAAGGAGATGCTTTTGGTGAGATACATAGCAGTTACTGTGTACTGAGAATGTTTCGGTTTCATGAAATTGGGGCTAGTTGTCACACTTTTTAATGTGAATATTTCTCAGAATAGGTTTATTTGTTAAATCATACAATGTTTGGCTACAAAAATAAACATTGATCTTGTGTGTGTTTTTAATGGCCAATATAGAGTGCTTTGACCAAAATCCGAACTTTCTCTTGCTTGTATCTTGTAGGTTCTTGCAGACATCGAGGTTGCCCAGAGTCTTAAAGCTGAATCTGAGAAAGCCACAGAAGAAATGAAGGACGTGGTGCCTCATCCAGTTGACCAGAATTACCAGTCTCTGAAATGCAAGCTAAGTTTGCTGGATAAGAAATCGAAGGAATATAAGGTTTCAATGCACAGCAACATTTATAGTCCACATTGGCAATCAGGAATTCAAAATCTAATTTAAATCTGGTAAACACACTTTTAAAAGAATAAATGATGCAGTGTTTATTATCAGCATAACACTGACATTTTTTGTCAGAATGTCTTACTTAAGAATATGACCTAGAATTATTATAATAGCAAAATTGTAAATATTGAAACGTTTTGTCAACTTTTAAACAATTTTTTAAAATGCAGAATTTCCAGATTTAAATGAAAATTCCCAGATTTTCATGAACATATATTAAAAACATAATGAATGATTTTATATTATTTAACTTTTGCTTTTTTAAGTCTTTAAGTTATGAGTTCAATTATGGACATTTACCAAGCTTGATCAAATAAATTGATGTATAGAAATGGGTTGAAATAAGTGCAGTATGCTCAGAAGTTCCTTTTTCTCTCTCTTTTTTGTATTTAAGATAATTGAGAAGTACTTGAATGCCACTGGACGCGAAGGACTCACTTTAGTGGACGTCTGGGAAGTTGACAGAGATACAGAGGTGAATAGTATTGCGTAATTTAAGTTTAAAGTTTATGCATAGTAAGCAGTAAACTTGTTACAGTAAATGTCAAAAAAGTGCAAATGCACAGTAATTAGAACTCCTGTTAGGTTCCCATTAGATTCCTAATTTCATTTCAAACCAGCAGTGAGCACTCGGCCTCAGTGGGTGTTGAATTCTGTTCATTACTGAGTCTTTATTATCCTAATTAAATCCTGTGTGTGTGCGTGCATGTGTGCATTTGCTTGTGTAGGCTGAGCGCTTCAGGGAAAATGATGCATTGGAGAACCGGAAGCTGCTTTGGCATGGAACAAGCGTGGCCGTGGTTGCAGCCATTCTGAAGGGCGGACTTCGTATTATGCCCCATTCTGGTGGACGTGTGGGCAGGGGAATCTATTTTGCCTCTGAAAACATCAAATCTGCTGGCTATGGTGAGAAACAGGACCTTCTTTGCATCAGTATAAAAGAACAATATAAACACATATAAAGTTTGATTAGATACAACATGGCAACACAATGGCAAGGATTGCTTGTAGTAGGGCTGGGCGATAAATCGATTTTATCGACTAACTCGAATGTGTCGTTTACGTCGACTTGTTTGAATGAAAATCAGTTTTCTCTTTAACATCCGCCGACGCTCCCCTCTGGGCTCCCGTAGTTCCGAACGGGCTCAGCGTTTGCCATAGAGATACACAAACAAAAAGGCAAATGAAAAATTGGCAATGTCGTAGACATTATTAGGCACTTTTTATCTCTAAAATAATTTTTCTTAAGTTCTTTATTGTGTTTACAGTGCATCCATCCAACAACATCGGCATCATGTTTCTAAATGAAGTTGCTTTGGGAAAAGAGTACACCATCACGCAGGATGATTGCAGCTTAAGGAAGCCCCCCGCTGGCTATGACAGCGTAATTGCACGCGGAAGCCAAGAACCAGGTTTTTCCAAATATAATCAAAACTCATTACTCATTTCTCTTTATAGACTTGTACATTTTGTTAAATTCTGCATAACATCTTATCAATTTCAGTCTTTTTGTTTTCTTCTTCAGATCCCTCGAAAAATGTCTTCATTGAGTTTGATGGTAAAAAGGTGGCAGTTCCTCAGGGAAAAGCCATAAAACAGACGCAGTACGAAGGAAGTTCTTTCTACAACAGTGAGTATCTCATCTATAAGGAAAGCCAGTGTCGCATCCGATACCTCCTGGAGTTGAAGTTCAATTATTACTAGAGCTGATTTGAAAACATGGAACTGTATCTACATATATAGCTTCTTATAAATGGCACTTCTGTTATGTGGTTTCATGCTCACATACTGTATAAAGCATTGAATGTTTGAGTTAATTAGTCGGAATGTCTAAGAAATATTTGATTATTACATTACATCTTTATCATGTACTGTAAACTTTGGTTGGTGTAGCCTTACAGTATGTTTGCTCACAATCCCTTCTCTCTGAGGGAGGTTTGCATGTCTTCCTATCATTACTTATTGTTATTCATATTAGAAACGTTGCTGCAGGTTTCTGTACTGTCATAAAAACAAGTTAGTATGTTCACCTTTAAACATTTGAAAAATGTTGAATAAATGTGCATTTTTATTTTAAAGAGCAAAACATTTTCAAAAAGGGCTAAAATGAAGAGAATATAAAATATTGTAATTGCTTTTTTCAAGCCCGTTGAATTAAATACTCTTATTTTACACAGACTAAGAGTATTTAAAAAATATATTTCTAAAGTATGATTGAAGCTTAATTAATTTTGTTAAGAGTATATTTTCTTTTCTAAAATTGTAATTTCTTTCAAGTTTATGTTCATGCAATTATATGCATGCAAGCTGCTCATACATGGCTGACAAGCAAGGGTTATGAAGGAAGTCTAATGCTAATACGGCCCTTTATATTTGTTTGGTCAGATGTTTGTTTTATCAAGCATTTGTTTGAAGCTCTTTTATATAATCATATTGCACAAAGTTAATAGATATTATTCCATTGTTATATATTTTTCTCTTTTTTATGTTGTGGTGAACTTTGAAGTAAAGTTAATGTTAATGTAACTGCTTAGTACTGAAGAAAAAAACAACTGAAGATAATAAATCATTATAATTATACTTGCACTGTTGTGTTCTCCTTTTAACCAGTAGATGTCACTTTTCAAAATGCAAAGGTTTTATTAAACGTCCCATTAGATCCACAGCACTGTATGTTAAAACTGTGTTCACAAAGGTTTTAGTTCGATTTTCATTAAAGAAATGAATAATTTGCTAGACATAATGTGCATTTATAATCAATACATATATTGTTCTGTACATATAAGTGGACAGCAGTACAATGACAGTCTTTGACTACATTCTTTAATAACCATACATGCCTATTTAATACAACCTAACAACAGAGTTAATATTTAATATTACAGTAATTTCACCTGACCCCATGTTACAGAATATAAATGACAAAATGTGCAAAAAGGGCAAAAAAAAAAAAAAAAAAAAAAAATATATATATATATATATATATATATATATATATATATATATATATATATATATATATATATAAAGGTGTTGGAAAATAAAAACTGAAACACCTGCATTAGACCACAGTAATATATTAGTATGGTGTAGGGCCTTCTTCAACTTCACTTTTATATTCATCAAACCATCTGTCACAAGTCATGCTGTGTGTATTGGTGCATTATCATGCAGATACACTGTACCAACTTCAGGGTACAATGCTTGAACCATTAGGTGCACATGGTCCTCCAGAATGGTCCGGTAGTCCTTGGCAGTGACGCCCATCAAGCACAGTAGTGAATGCCATGATATTGCAGCCAAAACCATCACTGGTTCACTGCCGAGCTTCACTCTGGGCAGCAACAGTCGGGGTGTTGAGGCTTTTTTGAGGATTCTCCACACCGAAACTCCCATGGTTGTGGGAAAGACAGTGAAGGTGGACTCATCAAAGAACAATACATGTTTCGCATTGTCCATAGCCCAAGATTTGCACTGTTGGCACCATTGAAACTTGACATTTGGCATTGGCACAAGTGACCGAATGCTTGGCTATAGCAGCCCGACCATGAATATTGACTCTCAACGAACAGTTTAGGTGGAAACAGGAGAGCCGCATTAAATTCTGCTGTTGGGCAGCTGTGGTTTTATGTTTTTTTGATACAACCTGGGGTTAGAACCTGGACATCCCTTTCAGAAAGCTTCCTCTTGCGTCGGCAGTTACTCCTGTCCTGTCGATTGTGGTTCGTCCTACATGGTGGTATGCTGGCGTTACCCTGGATATTATAGCTCTGGATGCACCACAAAGACTTGCTGTCAGTCACAGATGAACCAGCGAGATGCGCACCAACAATTTGTCCTCTTGTGAACTCTGACATGTCTCCCATTATGTTGTGTGGATTGCAATATTTAATGTACAGCTGCTATTGCTCTGCTAATTCAACCTTCACACTCTGGTCTTACTGATGGAATGTAAAATCAGTGAAGATTCGCCACCAGGCCACGCATATAGGCCTGAAACCTCCAACACTGTATTATTGGTCAGTGTTTCAGTTTCATTGTCCAACCCCTGTTCATTGTCAAACAATGTTTTAATTAAATGTAATACACAATTATATTGTACTGTATAATACACAAATGCAGATTTTTTTTGTATGCACACTAGACACGTCTGCATTTAATAGCCTCTTCAGCATTTTAAAGCAACACTAAGTAGGATTTTTTTGTTTAAATGTAGGTAAAATCAATTGTGTGCAACCAACCACTTACGATAATTTTTTTTAATGAATTCAACGAATCATTTTTTCAGTGTATGAGAAACTCAATTGAAATACAAATGATAATTATTCCGTAAAATATAATGAATTATGTTGTTATCCATTTACAAAAACCTAGGGACACAACTTTTCATTGATAAACTTCCAAACATCTGGTATCTTTGAATGGTCCAGGATATCTTCTATAAGATACACGAGACATGTAGGGTCTCTGAGAATTCACAAAAAATAATAATAATACATTTTATTTTATTATAATACAAAAATGACTTGGTCGTGCTACAATGGACCATTAAAATATCTTTTAGTTTAAGGGTGTGCAGTAGGACCCAGGGGATGACTGCCACACTGGAGGACAGAGGAGTATGTGTCTGTTTGAAAGAGGAAGAAAAAAAATCACAGAGATACAATGTGTGACAGTCACAGCCCTCCACAGCACCGGACACTGTGGAAGAGCATCCTGACGGACACCGGCCTAAGTGGTGTGAATACTAATCAACACTACTGGAAACAGGAAGAGCAGGTGGGACCATATCCTTTCTGCTTCATCTGGGTTTTGTTAGATGAAAAGGGAAACCTATTTGAACTTTGCTTCTTAGAGCCGGAGCTTTCCTGGATGATAATAATTTTTGATGGATCATGATCCACTCTGGTTGCTCTCCACTGAACTCACCTGAGATGTCGAGCGGCCTCCTGTGGGCTTGCACTGCACTTGTTTTGATGTCTGCTGAATTTTAGATGTGAACATACGTCCAGATGTTCAAATCTGATTGGAGAATCAAAGAAAGATCAAAGTCCCAGACGTTGACAGGTAAGAAAACTCACATTGTCTTCTTTCTCTAATGTTGTGTGTCAGGGCAACATGTGGGGTTAAGTCAGAAGAGTGAAACACAACCTGATATGACAGTAGGTCATTCATTTTAATTTAGTGGAAAATGTGTTTTTGAATTTCTAGCGAAAGGAGTAAAAGCTCCTGGGGCCATTGGTGTCTGTGGGTCGGGGGAGGGGACGGGTCAGCGCGTATTGGTGGGTGTTGTGGGGAGGTCAAGGCACACAATCAGGTATGACTCATGTGTGACTCCCACTGACAAAAAACAACAACAACAACAGTCATGTATTCCTCCAACTTCATTGATCTCTGACGGTCAACAACCCATTTGTACAAAAAAACATGCTCCCGTTGGGTGAAAGCAATCTGTCAGTTGCCAACAAGAAAGGACAGGATGTTGTTCTGCCCTCATTAGCATATAGAGAGACCTGGTGAGTGGGTTGGGGGAAAAAAATAATAGATGAGATTTTCCATGAAGACTGAAGTAAAAGGAAATTGACACTGTGATTTTGGGAATGATCTGTACTTTCTTGGAGAAATGATTACCAATATGCACTCAGGATTTGTATGAGGGAATTTCCTTTCCATTTGGACTCAAGAGTTTAGTGTGTGTATGTAATAACAGCTTTAGTGTTCTGATAATAATTGCATGTTTAGTTTGACATGAAAGGGAATTTTGCTCTCTCTCACTGAATGATGAGTGATGGAGGCGTTACAGATTAACATAATTAATCATTATGGGTATGAAACAGTCACCAATCCTTTTAATGACCCTTTGCACTGAATCATGGCATAATATTCTGTTATGCTCTTAAAGAATATGGTTTGCAATATGCAGCATCACTTTCTTTACAACTTTAGGGTTTCAAAAAACTGTTTTTTGATATATTTGGTTTGAAAGCTACACAGAGTCACTTTGATATTGATATTTTTCATATATTAATTACATTTTTTATTTTAACTTTACATCAGCATCTATATTAACCTATCTATCTATATCTATCTATCTATCTATCGATGCGGTTTGTTCATATATTTTTTTATTTGTAACAATTTTCAGCTTACAATAGTTGTTTCGACAACAACTGCTTTTATCAATATAAAGCAATTGCTTTTATTAAAATATGACTTACAAATATTATATATATATATATGCGTGTGTGCGTGTGTGTATTAATATACTAAAATAAATTAATATTTTATATTTGTAAGTCACATTTTTGACAAACATGTCTGTTAAAATGTAAATCTATCTCTATATAAGTATCTATAAACTTTGCTCTGTGACATGACATCACATGAAATACAGTATTAATAGATCTGCTCGTTTCTTCTCAGAGATGGTTTCAACACAAACGCTTGACAAACTGAAGAGAAAACAACATTTACGCATGGAGAAGCCTGGTTCTATCTCGAGCCGGTGAAGTATGGAGAAAGCTGTGCCAGGTCTGATGCTGGGTCTCCTGACCAATCACACAACTCCAAATGACACGTCCGGCCAGCGGATCACAACCAAGCCTACCCCTCCCAGCATGGAGGAGGTCATCCACTCAGAATCCCAGATTAAGGATCTTGCTGGGCTGTTTTGCATGGTGACCCTTAACCTGGCAGCACTATTGGGCAACAGCGGAGTCATGGTGGCCATTGCCCGAGCTCCTCACATGAAAAAATATGTGTTTGTTTGTCATCTTTGTGCAGTTGACTTGCTTTGTGCTATATTGTTGATGCCTCTCGGGATAGTGTCTAGTTCTCCGTTCTTTAGCACTGTAGCGTTTACCGTTCTGGAGTGCCAGGTGTACATCTTTTTAAACGTGTTCCTCATCTGTGCCTCAATTCTTACCGTGACTGCAATCAGTATTGAACGCTACTACTATATTGTTCATCCTATGCGATACGAGGTGAAGATGACTCTAAACCTTGCGCTAGGAGTTATGGTCTTCATTTGGGTCAAATCCATCCTGCTGGCTTTGGTAACGCTTCTCGGTTGGCCAGCGTATGGGAACCAGAGCTCCATCGCAGCGGCCCATTGCTCTTTACACTGGAGCCACAGTCGCCTCAGGAAGGTTTTCGCTATTCTCTTCAGCGTGCTTTGCTTCTTGGTACCCGCTGTTGTGATTTTTGCAGTATATTGCAATGTATACAAAGTCGCACGAACAGCTGCCCGTCAGCACGTACCACTGCCTAGCTGGACGGCCAACCAAGCTAAGCGTCGCTCGGATTCCATCAACAGCCAGACCACTATCATCACCACCACCCGCAGCCTGCCCCAGAGATTGTCTCCTGAGAGAGTTTTTGGTGGCGGAAAGGCTGCCATCACCCTGGTTGTAATTGTGGGCCAGTTTCTCATCTGCTGGCTCCCGTACTTCAGTTTCCACCTTTACATGTCCATCACCACTCCGCTTCAGAGCCCAGGGGACATCGAAGAAGCCGTCACTTGGCTAGCGTATTCCTCGTTTGCTGTGAATCCGTTCTTTTACGGCCTTCTGAACCGACAGATCCGCGAGGAACTGATAAAACTGAGAAAATGTTGCGCCAGTAGACCTGTTGAACTTCGAGCCTCCAGTCACGAAGGTTCCATCCATGAAAACTTTCTTCAGTTTCTGCAAAGGACCAGCAGCACGGCTGAGACCACCAGACCCAGTTGTGGCAATTCCAGTCCGAGGAATACTGTGGATCAGGGTGCCAGGTTACCTGGCCAGATCCCTGAGGAATGACTTGGAAAATGTGTGAGTACTTGTATGAAAAAGGGTCATGACTTTTGAATTTTTGTTTTTATTAAGAAGAGCATTATATATGTGCATGACTAATTATATATTAAAGGGTTAGTTCACCCAAAAATGAAAATTCTGTCATTGATTACTCAACTTCATGTTGTTCCAAACCCATAAGATTTTCATTCATCTTCTGAAATTGGAGAGCTTTAACACACAAGAATGAACCTCATTGGTTCTTGCTGAAGTTTAAATGTGATGCGTAACACACGAGGGGCAGAAATCGCTCAGATTTTATTCAAAATATCTTCATTTGTGTTCTGAAGATGAACGAAAGTCTTATGGGTTTGGAAAGACATGAACGTGAGTAAATGACAGAATTTTCATTTTTGGGTGAACTAACCCTTTAAATCCATGCAAATTCAGATCTAAATGATCTTCGGACTAGTGTAATCTATTTATCCATAATTTGTTGTTATGGTTCCTATTGATAAGTGGCAATAGTAAGTATTCATGATAAGATTAAATATCAAATTCCTTTTGTTACATGTTGATTTATTTCCATCTGTTAAAATGAGAATTACTCTCAGTCATTATTCATTCATTTCATAATATCAACACTCGTACTCAATTACCATTATTTAATTTATGGCTGTTAATTGTGTGTGCAGCCACTATATTGATGACACAAATAGTCATTAATATTAATATGTATTTTTTTTTTCTCTGTGAAAATAAAACATTTTTCTTACATAGCATTTGAAATGTGCTTTAATGCCTCACTCTAAGCCCACTGTATTGTATATTAAGAAGTTTCTCACTTCATCGCTAAACTAATTCATTTTTCATTCAGGAAAAAAACGTGTATCTGAGGGAGCTCTTATGTTCATTGCTAATTCTTTGTTGCCCTGTAACCATGGAAATGTGATGAGACAGGGACTTGCATAGCAACAGGGCGCCTTTGAGTATCGTCCTAGCAGATTGGCTGAAATAAAGGGTTTCAGGCTAGCTCTTTTTATAAGCTGCACTATAATAACCGTTTTATGCAGGATGAAATTACCTATAGTTTGAGATGTAGGCTTTTAATGTAACCTTTGAGAGCAATACTGGAAATCATTACCATGCCACAGAATGAGATAACATGCAATTTTATGGTCTTTTGCCTTTTAGTGTACAACTTTAACAAACAGAGGGCAAAAATCAGGAGCCAGCTTGTTTGTCCTCAGCAAACAGCAACAATGACCTCTTTACCGGTTCATATTGCACACTAGGTGTTGAATTTGTTTTAATTATGTAACTTAGGCTATACAGTATATTCCATTCTTTAGTTAGTAAACATGGCAGGTCCGTTTGCTGCACGTGTAAATAGCCGTGGTGTGAAGGAACTGCATGTACAAATAAAAGTGTTTCAGGTCACATTTCACCCCTAAATAAACTGTTGTGAATTAATTACTTGTGAGGTTTTTTTTGTAATCCCTTTTATTCTCAGTGGTCATTTTAGGGTGAAATATGACATGAACATGGAAGGTTCAGGCATGAAATGAGACAGATTTATGATCTATGCCTTTTGGAGTCATTATGAAGATAGTCACTGCACTAACTACAGTATGTGAAGGAAAAGACAGAATGGAACCATATTCTCAGAAGCTAGCATCTTACTGCGGATTAGTCTATGCTTCAAAACAGGCCTTTCTCATTAGTGATTCAATAGAGAGTGACCTGATCTGTCACTTCTAACAATAAAACCACGAGCCATGCACGAGGAGCGAGAGAGTCAGAAACAGAGGGGGAGGGCAGAGAGAGAGAAAGAGAGAGAGAGAGAGAGAGAGAGAGAGAGAGAGAGAGAGAGAGAGAGAGAGAGAGAGAGAGAGAGAGGCAGGTACATGTGGCGTGATTAGGGATTCATAAACTTGAGTGTCCCTGTTATGATCACAACAAGGCCAGGCAAAAATAGAACCTGAAAGGATTTAGACATGTTGAAGTGAAGATTAAAGGAAAATGATTAAAGAGGGGGGAATCATGGTCAGATGATCATTAGAGAATGATCCCCCCCTCCACGATGGACAATAATAAAGTGATGAAGAACTGCTTAAACATTGTGTGGGTGACAACAGGCCTTATGTTGTCATATCATGATTATTAAAATATCATTTATTTTATTATTATTATATAAAAATGCCGTGTCGTAGTGATGACACTGAAGCCGGGATCGTTCGCCCGCTAGTGAAATGGTACGTAATGCTCTAGTTTATGATCGAATCAGAGAAAAAAATGCACATGCGTGGTTTCTCGAGAGAGAAATCGCAGCTCATAAGCAAACTTAAGAGGCTGCTGAGACATTACATGTCACGTCGATGTCACGTGTCTTTACGGGATTTTTTACGGCTTGTGTGTGAACGCACTCTCTGATTCCGGAAAATCACTGGCAGTGTGAATGAACCAAAATTAAACGAACCCGGGTCAAATCCCGGGTCACTTTATCCGCGTATTTTCCGGAATCTCTGTGTGAAAGGGGCTTTAGTCTTTCATGAATATTGATTCCAAACTTTTTATGACCCTTACACTGTGTCTACACAAGACGTGGCAAAGTGATAAAAGCAAACAGAACCCATTATAATCAGTGATGCTGTCTACACTGAATGCGAAACGCATCACGACAAATTCCTGACCGCAAACTGATGCCCCGTTCTATTTCTGACATACTTCTGTTGTCGTGTCCAGTGTAGACAGCCTCAAGCTTGCTTTCGTCACGTCGCTCGCGTCTGGTGTAGACACAGTGTTAGAATAGAATTAATTGGACCATTTTATGTCTTTAAGATTTCCTTATCAGCATATGAATTGAGCAACAGTGCTTTGGTGCCCTATCAAATCTTTGGAATTATTGGTGTTTGAATGACACAAATGAATGATCATTAACATTATTCTATTGTAAATATAATCGTATAATTAAATAGCCAATTATATAAGCATCCAGATACCTAATAAAATGAAAGTTTAAATAAACTTCAGTTGCTTGTTTTTAACATTGGGATCATATATGGAAGAATATACAGAGTGGCAGCCAGGGACCCCGTTGTAACATCCTACAAGGTAAAAAAAAAAAGAAAACAGAAGGATGCTATCTATTCGAGAAGGCTAGTAATAATATTAACGTTAATCAGATATTGGTTGTGTCCGAAATCGCCCCTATAACCTCATATCAATATCAAATTTATTTCTGGAACACAGTTCCAGTAGGATTGAATGTCAGATTGAATAAGTGCACTCAATAACGCCCACAATGGTTTCGGAAACCCAACTGGCTGTTCCCTCAAATATTGCCCTATTTAAAGTGTCTATGAAAAGTTTTTTGGCTTTAATATGTTAGCCTTACTGTTATCTATAAGCTAGTGTGCTCCAAAACAATGACAAAATTCGCATTTAGAAGACCAAACCCAACGTTGAAAATGAAAATCATCCACTGACTGACGACAGACGTTACTACTTTCTACTCAATGACCTTGACAGAAATGTAGTGGAGTAAGTAGTACGATATTTGTCTTTCAAATGTAGTGAGGTTAAAGTAAAATGTTTCCAGAAAAAGAATACTCAAGTAAAGTACAGATACTCAAAAAGTGTACTTAAGTACGGTACTCGGTTCCACTTTTTTTCGATAGTCCACTTTAGACATTCTACTTTGCAACTACATGTTCTCAACTAACTCTCATTAGAGTATTAGTAGACTGTAGTAGACTGTTATGGTTAGGTGTTAGGGTTCGCGACTTGTAGTTGCCAAGTTATTTATAGTCAGTAGAATATCTGTTGATGGACCATCAAAATGAAGTGTTAGCAGATATTAAAGGAGAACTCCGGTCAATTTTAACACTGAGCTAATTTTTTTGTAAATTTGGTTTAGTACCTATGATCATGCGTGTGAACTCGACAATCGATTACTATGGACTTCGACCGAAAACAGGAAGAAAATACATCATTTTTATTAATATCTTTCACATCTACTGCAGTCAGATTCACCCGTGATCACTCTGAAGGAATCACTCACATTAGCTGTGCACTTGTAATGACACATCAAGGATGTTAAGAGGCTAAAAGCTGGTTTAAAACTTGCCCCATTGAAGTCAACAGGGTGCAAATTTTAAAAAGAGGATAACATGGTGTTGGCAACACCGATTTTTGTCATTGTTCTCTGTACTGACAGCACTCCAAATTTACAAAAAAATGAGCTCAATGTTAAAATTGACCGGAATTCTCCTTTAAGCAGACAGTCTACTGATACTCCGACGACAGTTAGTTGACATGTAGTAGCAAAGTTACTTATAGTTAGTAGAATGTCTAAAGTGGACTATCGAAATAAAGTACTCAAGTAAATGTAGGCTACTTTGTTACTGTCCACCTCTGGTGGCAGGTGCTACACAAAGCCAAAGCAGAAGTTTAAAGGGATAGTTCGGCCAAAAATGATATTAAACCCATGATTTACTCACCCTCAAGCCGTTCCAGATGCATGTGTCAATCATTTTTCAGACGAACACATTTTCAGTTATTTTAGAAAATGTCTCAGATCTTTCAGTGGTTATAATGTGAAGTTATAGGGTCCACTCCTTCAAGTCCCAAAAATGTGCATGCATCCTTCACAAAAGTAATCCATCCGGCTCCAGGGGGATAAGCGAAGGCCTTCTACGCTACGCTACGTCCTACGTCATAAGCCAGCATCCATCTCCGTGAACGCGCGTCGACCGCTACCGGAAGCCAGTTATTTTCATTTATAAAGTTTTAAATATGTATATTTTTACGACAAAACCACACGTATTACCCTCAGAAGGCCTTCGTTTATCCCCCTGGAGCCGGATGGATTACTTTTGTGAAGGATGCATGCACATTTTTGGGACTTGAAGGAGTGGACCCCATAACTTCACATTATAACCACTGAAAGATCAGAGACATTTTCTAAAATAACTGAAAATGTGTTCGTCTGAAAAATGATTGACATATGCATCTCGAACGGCTTGAGGATGAGTAAATCATGGGTTTAATATCATTTTTGGCCGAACTATCCCTTTAAGCAGAATTTTACATATTTAACACTTATTGTTAGTTCTCTCTGTGTTGTTTAGGAATAGTCAAACTCCTTATTCCCTTAATAGGTATCAAAATTATTCTTTTTGTTTAATTAATTTGTTTATGAAATGAGGACTGAGGTCTAAAATGTGTTGGTTTGCATGTGCCACGTAACAACTGAGCAGTACGGATACAAATTTGTTTGAATGTGCTGGTTCAAACCAGGATTTTGGGTGGGGTAAATCTGGGATAGAATGATCCATAACTACAGTAACAGATGGAGGGGCAGGTGTGAGTGTTGGAACATAGCGCTCTGAATCCTGCTGCTGAAATCCACTTAAGATAGTTGGATTAGAGTTTATTATATCAATTTAGTGACAAAAGAGGGTTTTCGTGTCATGATCATGATTGCCTTTTTTACATCAATGCACTGAATCCATATGATTGCAGTTATGTACTATGTTTTTTATTGTTTTAATGGAAATAACATTAAAATTGTGAGTGCATATAGTGCTAAACTTAATTTAACTTTAATTGCTGATAGAGTAGATGAATTGAATAAGTGAATTAATATGCTTCATAAAGAAGCATCTTAAAATATTTAAACTAGAACAATAGTTTGTTAAATAATACATTAAATGTTGCTGTTTTTTCACTAAACCCTATTGTATATACAGTACTGTACCACCAGATCACATGGGATCATTCCGTGATATCATTTTTAAAAAGAAAATTTAACCTCTAAAGAATCACATACACTCACATGAAATGAATACTAAATTCAATTCTGAATCATACACAACCCTATGGCAGAATAGACTTGAATCCTTCATATCCAGAAGCCAGATGTTTTCAGGTTGAGCCGTGTGAGGAATTAGTCATGTTACACAATCAATGTGATTATGTGATAGTTTCTCTGTAATAAGGTGAAAACTGAAGTTTCTCTCTGTCAGAAAAAAGAATCTCTGAGACAAGGTGCCTCCTGTTTATGGACATAATATTGATAAGCATCATAGAATTCAGGATTTTTTGGCAGTAAATTCATCATCCTCTATCCTTGCGCATATGAGTCTCTGGAAGGACAGTCAGGAGAGATTAAAAATGTTCCAACTCTCAGATGAAAAACATGTCCTCTCACAGACAGTCAAGGCTGACAGTGGTTATTAATAGGAGGCTCTGGAAGATGATCTCTTAATGGCTGTAAAGGTTGGAGAATGCAGATGTTCGTGGCTGCTTCACCGCAAGGACAAGGATTCTCCTTGTGATTTCATAGGCAAAAGGTAAAATAAAAAGTTTTTGTTTTTATTAAAACTTTTTTTTTTTTCAATGAAAATCTCAAAGAATTGCAGGCAAGTATACATTACCTTGACACTCATGGCCTTTCTGGGATGTAGTATTATATATATATATATATATATATATATATATACAGTGAGGAAAAAAAGTATTTGAACACCCTGCTATTTTGCAAGTTCTCCCACTTGGAAATCATGGAGGGGTCTGAAATTGTCATCCACTGTGAGAGACATAATCTAAAAAAAAAAAAATCCAGAAATCACAATATATGATTTTTTAACTATTTATTTGTATGATACAGCTGCAAATAAGTATTTGAACACCTGTCTATCAGCTAGAATTCTGACCCTCAAAGACCTGTTTGTCTGCCTTTAAAATGTCCACCTCCACTCCATTTATTATCCTAAATTAGATGCACCTGTTTGAGGTCGTTAGCTGCATAAAGACTCCTGTCCACCCCATACAATCAGTAAGAATCCAACTACTAACATGGCCAAGACCAAAGAGCTGTCCAAAGACACTAGAGACAAAATTGTACACCTCCACGAGGCTGGAAAGGGCTACGGGGAAATTGCCAAGCAGCTTGGTGAAAAAAGGTCCACTGTTGGAGCAATCATTAGAAAATGGAAGAAGCTAAACATTACTGTCAATCTCCCTCGGACTGGGGCTCCATGCAAGATCTCACCTCGTGGGGTCTCAATGATCCTAAGAAAGGTGAGAAATCAGCCCAGAACTACACGGGAGGAGCTGGTCAATGACCTGAAAAGAGCTGGGACCACCGTTTCCAAGGTTACTGTTGGTAATACACTAAGACGTCATGGTTTGAAATCATGCATGGCACGGAAGGTTCCCCTGCTTAAACCAGCACATGTCAAGGCCCGTCTTAAGTTTGCCAATGACCTTTTTGATGATCCAGAGGAGTCATGGGAGAAAGTCATGTGGTCAGATGAGACCAAAATAGAACTTTTTGGTCATAATTCCACTAAACGTGTTTGGAGGAAGAAGAATGATGAGTACCATCCCAAGAACACCATCCCTACTGTGAAGCATGGGGGTGGTAGCATCACGCTTTGGGGGTGTTTTTCTGCACATGGGACAGGGCGACTGCACTGTATTAAGGAGAGGATGACCGGGGCCATGTATTGCGAGATTTTGGGGAACAACCTCCTTCCCTCAGTTAGAGCATTGAAGATGCTGGGTCTTCCAACATGACAATGACCCGAAGCACACAGCCAGGATAACCAAGGAGTGGCTCTGTAAGAAGCATATCAAGGTTCTGGCGTGGCCTAGCCAGTCTCCAGACCTAAACCCAATATAGAATCTTTGGAGGGAGCTCAAACTCCGTGTTTCTCAGTGACAGCCCAGAAACCTGACTGATCTAGAGAAGATCTGTGTGGAGGAGTGGGCCAAAATCCCTCCTGCAGTGTGTGCAAACCTGGTGAAAAACTACAGGAAACGTTTGACCTCTGTAATTGCAAACAAAGGCTACTGTACCAAATATTAACATTGATTTTCTCAGGTGTTCAAATACTTATTTGCAGCTGTATCATACAAATAAATAGTTAAAAAATCATACATTGTGATTTCTGGATTATTTTTTTAGATTATGCCTCTCACAGTGGACATGCACCTACGATGACAATTTCAGACCCCTCCATGATTTCTAAGTGGGAGAACTTGCAAAATAGCAGGGTGTTCAAATACTTATTTTCCTCACTGTATATATATATAATATTACATTTTCACTGGTGTTGAGTCTTTTTTAAATAATAATTTAAATGAAAATCATTGCTATATAGCTATTTAAAATTATGTTTTAAGGGTGAGTATAACAATAATCGGTGTTAAAGTATAATAATCATAATGTTTAAGAGATTCACTTTTTTTACTTCCACTTTAAAACTATCATTATACAGATATAGATATATTTTCCTCAAGGTTCATGACCACTGCTGACCTTCATGCCTCCTCCAGTGGCCTGACCTTTACAACACTCCTCATTTCACTTCCCCTGTCCTTCACACTTTTCTTCAGTGCACCTCCCTTCATTTGTTTTTGGTGTCAATGTTAATTCCAATGTGTCTGTCTCCAGTCACACCATGACTGAGAAAAAAAAAAAAAAAAGTAGACACTTAATCAACACTTTCATTGCATGGGATAAAAAAAAAAATCAAATTGGACAGCATTTCCTTACAATCACTTTTCAAGCAAAAAAAAAAAAAAAAGCAAAAAAATATGTTGGGGTTTAAGATAGTAGAGATATATAATAGATGTACTGTATAATATACTGTTATTAATTATAAATGTATTGCATATTTATAGAAATACAATGCGTGCATGCAATGAAATTCATATTTATTTGACATGTTATTTAAGTTCCCAATACTTTCCCCAAGTCCAAACTTAAAAAATATTTACCCATCCAACTTTCCTTTCTAACCCATATTCCACCATTTCATCCAATGTCAGTTAACTATAACATCTGCCAAAAAAAGTAAATCATTTTCTATTTTATGTCAGTTGTCCTCTATAGGAAAGTTATTTGTGATGAGACTGCCCAAATATTTCCGCTATGTCCTATCTTGGTGCTAGTGACTCCATCTCTTATTGGGAAGACACTTTGTGATCTTGTTGTTCTCAGTATGTCCACAGGAAGCCTTTAAGACAATCACACACAACACACACACATACTGCACATAATGGACCAGGGAGCATCTCTAAAGGACAACACATATATCTCTATAGACATAGAGATAACTGCGGAGGAGGAGGAGGAGGTGTCTTCACTCTTGGATCAGCGTGAAATTAATCCAAATGATGCTCCTGGTGTTACAGAAGGACAGGATTCATTGGCTGCTCACAGTAACACAATAGCTCTCATCAAGGACAGGGACCCAAAGGGAATCAACAAGTGTCTTAAGGTGAGTCATACAATCCACACAGTGCACACCAATGGCCTGCTGGTCTTATCAGGCTAACAGACATTTATATATATGAGCCACTGTAGTCACCTGGACTATTTTAACAATGTCTTTACTAACTTTTCTGGTAAGTAAAGACATTGTTAAAATAGTCCAAGTGACTACAGTATATATATATATATATATTATATATATATATATATATATATATATATATATATTTTTTTTTTTTTCTAGAGTGTCATTAATGTAAAATACTAAATAAACTATTATATTAAAACATTTTTTTTGACAATTTAGTTGATAATAATTGAATAACCAATGACAGACAAGGCAGAATAAGGTCAAAGACTTACAGGCATATGAATATTAACTTGTTCAATTGCCCATATTTTAATTAAAGATGTTTCATAATAGCAACACTATGCATGCAAATTTAATGATTTTACTTTCAACTAACATAGGTTTTAATAAATGTACATCTAATTCATGTAAATACTAAATAATAACCCCAGTAATTGCAATTAGTAAATTTAAAAATAACAAAACTAGTAAAAACAAAAACTACAACTTTTACTCCGCAACTCTAAAAACATTCAATTTTGATATTTAAAAAACCTGTGATAGTCAACATAATACATTGTCATAAATCACTATTTTCCAGAGACACAAAATTAGATCAATTAACCTCAAAACAGTTTAGACTGACTACATCTCACAAATGTTGATATTCAGACGAACTGACAAAATTAAAAAAGTGTGTGCGCGTGCGTGCGTGCGTGCGTGTGTGAGCGAAGAACATTTTAAAATCCTAAACAATTTATAACTGAGACAAAGGCTCGATGTCAACATAAATGGGACAACTTGTGGGCCTATATTCTAGTATTATTCATAAATGTCCTAGAAACACAGTTTAATTTTCCAATTAAAATCTATCTTAATTATATAGCTGACCCTTACCTGAATGTATTTCAGTATTGCTGTCTTACATCAACACCATTATAGTGGGCGCTACTTCATTTGTAATGCTACACTGCCCTCGTATGTTAGACATCGGTATTGCAGGACTTTCAAAGACAAATAAACATACACGGATTCAGTAATCAGTTAGATGTTTGGGATGAGTTATAGAACTAAAGTTACGGAAGCCTAAAATAGTTTCCCTCATGATGTATCTGTCCACTCAGGTGAGCTTCGAGGATGTGATAGCAGAGCCGGTCTCAGTGAGCAGTTTTGAAAAGCTGTGTCTGTCTGTGGACTCATGCTCTGTTTGAGGTGTCCAGAAGAGTCTAGAACCAGAGGGTTTTACCGCATCGTTTCCCTGCTGTTTGGCTGCAGGTCTTCTCTTTGTTGTCCTCTGTTATTATTGATTGTTCACTCACTCGTGACTCACCAAATATGTAGACCTATTTTTTTACAGTCTATGATGTAGACACATATTTGGTGAGTCATGAGTGAGTGAACAATAAATTCCCATTAAGCAAAATGTGACATCATCTATCTAGCCTACATAATAATTAAGGGCTAATATTAGTTTGATATATGAAAGGATCTGGCAATATGTTATAAATATAGCCTATGGTAGGCTATATAAAAATGATACTATTATATTACATTATAACATGAATTAATGTCAACGGTTTGATAACAGAACTGTAGGCCTAATCAGATGAACTAACATGGAGCAATCAATAATACTTTTACACCATTTATTAACCTTATTTTCCCCATGTACTAATTTTTAACACTAAAATAGACTATATTAGTTGTATTGTTATTATTAAAAATAAGTGTTAACGTTCAATTTTTTTTATTAAAAATAAAATAACTACTGATACTGTACTATTAACTTATTAATACAGTAAAAATATTGTTCTTTATAGATCATGACCTTGTAATGCGTTAACCAATGTTAACGTTGAACCTTAAATGTGCCTGTTCACAGAAAATAACTGATAAACACAGTGTTTTAATCAATATTACTATAGTAACATTTCCATCCCTGCCTTTTAAGCCAGTCAAAAATTAAACATAATCTATAACAGCTTTTATAGTGTGTGGTGATTTTTTTCCCCACTTTAAATGTGTTCTAATTACAATAGAATCACTGTTTTGCTCAAGTTCAAGACCAATAACACACTTACATCTGTGAAAGAAGCTTAGATCATATGAGGTGACTGCTATTCCTCCATCTGTCCTTTACAAAGCATTCCCTGTTAATGAAAATTTGAAACATGTGGGTCCAGGATTAGAGTTTTGTGGAACATCACATATTATACCATTTTTTCCAGAAAAAATTGCATGGTTTGTCAGGTAAATCAATATATTTGCCATAAAGGCTTATCTGACTCCAAAGTACAGCCAAGAAAATGTAGTCAGCTGTGTGAAAAATCTGGACTGAAGTCTGAAAGAAGTCCAGAAAGCTAATAATGACTTATCTGCCTTCTCTCCTGTTTAGGCTGATAGCTCTTGCTCATAAACCTGCTCTGGATAAAGGTGGTCTGGCATAATGGGCTGGACACTGCGATCTCCCTCTTCTTCAGAAGCTTTGGGAAGTGCTGGGGATTCATCAGAATTAGTTTGGAAAAATATGAATTGCATTACAGAACACAGCAGGATCAGCTTTTAATTGCAAAGGTTTCCTGAAAATGACATAAATACATAGACATACATGTATGTCTCTTTAGTTTCATATAATGTTGGACATGCATATTTAAAATTGACTTCCAAAAACTGTAAATTTAATTTCATGTTCATTTCATGTAATGCTAGATCAATTACAGTTATTCACCGTGTGCACATTGGTTAAACTTACTGTTAAACAATTAACAAGTTTTAGCATAACATTTTTACAATAGCATTTACATAGCATTTTTACAATCTTTCACCAATAAAATACTCTATTTTTTTCTTACAGCGCAGTGTTCTGTATGGGGTGAAAATGGGATGAAAGTTATTGTGAGAATGTGTGCTGTGGTTGACATGACTAAAAGCACACCAATGATGCTTGCATTGATCACATCTTGGTTTTTAATAGCAGTCATCATCATTTGAGATATTTTATGTGTAAAGCTGACCTGATGCAAATCCCTGGTTCACACTTGGGACACCAAAATGGCTGGAAGAGCTAATAGATGAGCATCAACAATACTTTTTTTTGAGGCAAAAGCTGCTCATGGGAGAGTTTGCGAATAATCTCATCTTCTTCCTTCCTCATACGTTTCATCTGCTTAGAAAATCACTTGTTTAAAAACAGTACTGATTACTAAGCTTTGGCTGCTGAAAATGAAAACTTCAAACATTAGGTTTGCATATTAATACAGCAGCCAGCTTCTAATTTTAACTCGCACGTTTGAATATTCTTCTGCTTGTTTATGTAGTAAAGAGTAGAGCGGCCTGTGTATGGATCTTTGCTATAAGTAAAGACGAGGTTGGTTCACTCCCCACTGTTATAAACAGTCCCACGGGCCACAGATATAAACGGTAGACACAGGCATGTCTGGGTGGGGTATTTTTGTTCTTCTCTCCCTCAGGACCTGAACCCCATCCCAGCTCACAGAACACTGATAATATTTCTCTAATTAGCAGAAAGACATTCCACACACACCTCCGGCACATTTAAAGATCCCCGTTCCTATTTTTGGTGCATCTGAGCAAAGAATGTTCATAAATCCTTTTTTTAACCTTCTAGTAGTGTAACTCATTATAAAGATAGACATAATAATGAAAAGTGATGTAAAGCAACTGCAGGATTACACAAAAGCTGAAACTGTTACATAACTGGTGGTTATTAAATAATAAAAAAACAGCCAATTTTATGCTGTTTATGTCAATAAAATAATGCAAAGTGATGCATAGACACGTAATTACCTTATAGAGACCTTTTTATCTCAATCCCAGAACGTAATCAAAAATCTTTGTCTTTTAGCAGTACAAAATACCATCTTCGTTTTTTTTTTTTTTTTTGGGGGGGGGGAGAATATAAGCTTTAAAATGTTAACATTAATATTATTTGACGTGTTATTATGTGTTAAAAATTATTTTAACAGAACATGGTTATTACATTTGTATTTTCATCGAAATTAAAATAAATGCTGAAATAAATGAAAATATATAAAGAAATTATTTCAGCTAGTGGCCAAGACAACATTTCTCATTTTTTTTGGAATTTATTTGACTAAATTTATTGATAAAAATCTAAAACTAAAACTGAATTAAAAATGAAAAACTATATAAACTTAATTAAAAAAAAAAAAAATCACAAAAAAACTACCAAAATACTTCAACTGAATTTAAAATGAAAACGTAATATGCAAAAATAAAAGCTTATTTAAAATAATAATACAAACAGCATCTCATTCTCAACAATACTGAAATAACACTGAAATAGTTTAACACACCTCATATTAATGCTTTGAAAATGGCAATATGTACTATTGTAAGAAGTCTTTGGGTGTCGGTTTTCGATGCAACACTTCACAGTGGAAATTCATGCCACAGTGCAACTCCTGCCTGGCTGACCCCGCAGCCGTGTGTGAAATGTGACATGGTCCCTGGTTTCCCCTTCAAGAGGTGCTTTTACCAAGTGTGTGAGTTATGGACTGGGCAGTATGGGCTGTGTGGGGCAGAATAGGTTATGGGTGGGGGTAGAAGAGGGTAACGTACTGAGTGAGACAGTCAGCGTGAGCAAGAGAGAGAGACAGGAGCCCTGGCCGGTGCAGCTGTCCCTCGCATTCCAGGCGTGTCGTCAGTCCACAGATTGGAGAATTAACTGGGACTAGTGGACTGTGGGGCCATTCCGACACTTTTCCTTCAGGCGATAACTTAGTTTGCTTTACTCTCCTTCCTTTCGGACACTTCTGCAATACATAAATCCTGCTCTGACCAGTCTTGGGCCAGAGGCCCCCAATATGGCGGACCAGTATAACACCAACGAGGAGAAAATCCTGAGGGATAGTCACACCAAGGAGATTGACTTGATCAACAGGGACCCAAAGCAGATCAATGAAGACGTTGTGAAGGTATGTGTGTTTTTGGTTTGACAGAATACTTTGTGCTAACAAATTTGACACTCAAACTTGAAATGCCATTTAAATAAAAAGAAAAAAAACTTGTTGGTTTTGGGAAGTATTTGCAGAAATGAATAGCTTGCAAAAAAAAAAAAGTAGATTACCTTTTTGTTCAGTCAAAATAGCACTATAAGCATATATTTGACAAATAGCTATAAATACATTTTGAGAAACTGATCAAGCATGCAAACTATTCACTAACTTCCTAAATGGTGGAATTGATATGAGTGGATTGATCTGGTCCGTAGAGACAGACTTGCTTGTGTGTGAGCTGCACTACACTTTATGATGCAGCGACACGGCATGACCCAAAAATAGCACCAAACCTACTTCTGCCAGGACAGGCCATACTATCAGTATTTATAGAAGGAGGTAAAAGGGTGTGTCAGACAGTAAACTGTATGACTTCTTCAGGAGCTCCCATGTGTTTAAATAATTCACTAGATTAGTTGGGGAAATTGTGCTATTTATTGATCCGTGTATATAAATTTATACAGGATGGTAAAATTACACTATGGTGTTCTTTCACTGTTGACTGTGAGTGTAAGATCAATGTTGTCATCAGCAAGACATTGTGTACTTCTTACTATATATAGATATGTAATAAACAGTATATAAACATTGAGAAGTACACAAAGTGTTGTTAATGACAATAGTGATCTCACCCTCATAGTTCTATCTATCTATCTAGAGTCACATGATCCTTCAGATCCTTCATTCTAATATGCTGATTTGGTAAAACATTTGATATTACAATCAATATTGAAAATTTGTGCTGCTAAATGTTTATATATATATATATATATATATATATATATATATATAAACTATATATAAGGCTATATATATATTGTTTCGGAAACTGCTATACATTTTCTTGTATTTTCACAATTTATCTGAAACCTTTGATCAATTTAATGTATCTTTGATGAATTTCTTTCTTTTCTCTTTCTTTCTCTTTCTTTTTTCTAGATTTAGATTTCCAATAATCTCCCTCTCATTTCAGTTTAATTCCAAATGTTGTCAGTACTGCGCGTTATAGAGTCCAAACTGCATTTAGTATATTTACTGCATATTAGTTCTCTGTCAGCTCTTAAATAGAGGTTACATAAAGATTTGAAATACCTTACTGAAATAGTTCCTCTACTCTCTATAGTTGTTACGAGATTGAAGCTAAAATAAACAAGCTGCCTTTTCCTGATGGGGGGGATTTTGGTATCAAATGTCGCTGTTTGGAGAATTAATCATCATCCATTTTAGGAGCACAACCAGAAGCAAACCCATGCCGCATGCCTGCCAAATCACATTGACTGTTGTTTGCTCAATAGGCTAATCTTTGGCAGCAAATCTCTGGTTCTTGCAAATTTATACTAGCCAGTAATGTTACCATATCTTTTCCCCCCCAATAATCCCAGGTGGATTTTGAGGATGTGATAGCCGAGCCCGATGGCACCCACAGTATGGATGGAGTGTGGAAGGCCAGCTACACCACCTTCACCGTCTCCAAGTACTGGTGCTACCGAGTGCTGTCCGCCATCTTTGGCATCCCAGTGGCGCTGCTCTGGGGCTTCTGTTTCGCCTGCATCTCCTTCTGTCACATTTGGGCAGTTATGCCCTGCATTAAGAGCTATCTGATCGAGACCCAGTGCCTGAGTCGAATCTACTCTCTCTGCATCCACACCTTCTGTGACCCCTTTTTCGAAGCTCTGGGAAAAATTTTCAGCAGTGTGCGGGTGGCATTACGCAAAGAGGTTTAGATTTCCTAGACATGTCAAGGTTTACATGTTCGGTCCTTGGAAGAAAATGTTTTATTTTACAAACAGCTGATTTTGGGTAAAAGTTTCCTAAAAATGAAAGAAATGCATATGCTGCCCTGCATTGTTTTATGTTCTCAGTGTATGCAAGAGGCTTTGGGAGCAATTCAGAATTAGGCAACCTGCTTGTTCAGAGAGACACACTGTATTTATGATGACAGTGCATCTCTGACTGACAATGGAGAATAAGTCTTATCTGATATCATGGGGTTTCTAAGTTTGACAGATTAAAATTGGTATGTTGCTGAGTGTGGTATTTTTATCATGATAATGTCAGGCGTATTCTGTACAACTACTAATTAAACATTTCATTTTAAACAATAATGGTTTGAATTGTGCTTTATATATACTAGGTAAAAAAAATGAATGTGTATGTGTTTTTTTGTGTTTTTTTTTTGCTCTAGCTTCATTTGTGTAAAGCAAATTTACAGTTTGCCACCGAATAGGACATTAGATATGATTCATTTAAACTGATGCAATGAATTCATGATGTAATGTTTCATTCTTTTTAAGACACTTTTCCCTTTCCACAAATAAATATGAAAGTGTACGGCTGTCACAAATATATAATGATTATACAGTGTGATAAATTTGCTTTCAACTCTTCACTTTAGATGGCTTTTTTTATATTCCACTTGTCAACACATTTACTCACAGTTAGACATCAACACATACAATTTATTTCAATAAATAAAATCTACAGCTACACATATTAAATGTAAATAGGCATTATATTTTTCAGGAGGAAAAATCAGTAGCTTTTTAAATGGTAAAGTAACAATAGTTTCAGTGAATAGAGTATTTAAACCTTATAAAATAAATATATTTTGCTGATAATACTGCCTTTATCATTTTCTCTTTTCCTTCTCATCTTGCAGCACTCGTGACCAATTATGTCAAATTTCCTTGTCCTCTTAAACATGTTTTCTTCAGACTATTTTATAAAGATGAAGCAACAAACATAATCATAAGTATTTAGAGCAATATTAAGCAAAATATGTAAGTGGAATAAACACTTTAATCTTACTGATTACAATACTCTTTCACACAAGACAAACATCCATAAAAGAGTAAACAACCAGTCCTTCACTTTTAAAAACAAATCAGGTGTTTGTCATATTTGATTACCATGATGCATTGCAGAAACATTTTGCAAAGAGATGTGGTCCTCTAAGCTGGACAGTAAAGTTTACATGTAAAATAATGAAGAAAAGCGATAACAAGAACATGAATGTGTCAAGAATGAAAAGTGCTCGTGTTCTTAAAACAAACAAACAAACAAACAAAAAATATATTTTGATTTTTGATTTTCAAGTTCATTAAAAATGAGCAACTGGCCATATTTCTCAGTAGCCCATCTTGTATTCAAATCTGCATGTACTGTAAGCTGTTTTGTGTAGCGAGTGACAGTTGCCTCCTTATAATGCATAAGGGGTGTTTCCACGACAACGATGTATTAAAAATGAAATGTCATTGCATTTTTGTGTACAGGCAACGACTTGTCAAAATGATCCCTGATTAAACGGATCCGCTAAAACGACTAAAAACGCTGTATTATTCATGCCAGGCCAGTAGTTGGCGATGTCACTTTGTAAAGAAACACTACGCGCCTACAGACTGAACACGTAATACGCATACGCATGCGCATGACGTCACCGTTTTCACAAAGTATCGTTTTTGTTGTTTACATGGAGACGATAACGGTATCATTTTCAAAGACGTGCACTTTGAATCCCGTTTTCAAAAGTTTGCATTTTCAGGCCCCCAAAATGCCATGGAAAATGACCGGCCAAAACACATAAAAAGTTTTAAATATTTTGTTGAAAACGGTGTCGTGTAAACAGCTCATGAAATGATATAGTCCTACTGTCGTCTTCAGTAAAAAGTATGTCAACTTCATCTTTGACAATAAGTAGTGAAATTTGTATTACTTTTCACTGCTTTTCTTTCCTTTTTTTCTGAATAAGCATAAGGTTGAGTAATGGATGACAAAATTTTCATTTTTGGGTGAACTATTCCTTTAAGGTTCAGTGGTTGTGCATGTTTACATCACATTTACACTTGGACACTCTAAGACACATTTAAGACCGACAGAAATCCGATCTGGTGGCTTGAAAATCGGCCAAGTGTAAATCCATCTAGCTGTTCAGGCCATATGCAAACTTTGCTCCTCCTGAACAGATCTATGTCAGTGAACGAAGCTTTTATGCGGCACATAACAGCTGTTGTGTTTTGTACCACAATCATCAGAGCTAATTCCCCCACATCCTGCTTTCATGAGCTACATCAAGCACAGCAAATTTTGGTGCCCAGCACCAAGACACATTTATGAGGTCAAACGAAATGTGTATGCACATCTAGATAGCCATTCAAACGATGAAGACGGGTGACTAGACCATAAACATGGCCAGAATCGAACAACGATTCCTCTGTAATGTTTAGAAACACAATACATGAAGGTAAGGAACAGAAGACTGCTGCATGCTCAATGTCCTCAGAGATAAGAATACGGGTGAAAAGAAGTGGAGTCATTAAAATGGCATTCTGAATGATTCCCAAACGAAAACACAGCCGAAGGAAACCGAGCGTGACATTTAGCCTGCATTGCAGTCTTGTGTGGCTTTACATTTTAGCTTTCTTTGTCCTTCATCTGACTTTCAAATCGTTAAGCAAACAAAAGGATTTGAGGTGCATCTGGTTTATGTGACGGAGGTCTGGGTGATACTCCGCTGGCTGCTGGTACTTTTGATGACGTAGGTGGAGGAGTTGCTCTTACGGGAATCTTGCTCCGGATCATAGCGGCATTGAGAGGACTTCAGATAGAGCGTGGAACAGCAAAGCAGGTTCTGCTTAAGGTCATGGAAGAGATGGCCAGCAAAAAACATGTAGATCCAGGGGTTACAGCAGCTGTTCAGACTGGCCAGCAGCATGGAGATGATAAAGGGCGTTGCTGTAGAGGAAAAGAAACGGCTTTAACTAAACAATGTAAAGAGCAGAACACACATTGTATTCCAACTGTGTGGTCTAGTTTTAACCTTAGGTTAAATATTCTGCGCTGTCAGTGCTTTCATAATATTGTGTCTAATGTATTTAATTATATATTGACTATAAATAAAGGTTCTTTATTGGCATTGATGGTTCCATAAAGAACCTTTAACATCCATCACATTTCCATTCCACAAAATGTATACATATAGTGGAAACATGCTTTTGAGATTTTTTTAAAAAAATGTTCTTCACACTAACAAAAACTGCTCACTGAAAGGTTCTTTGAGGAACCAAAATGGTTCTTCTATGGCAGGGGTCTCCAACCTTTATTCATTTAAGAGATACTTTTTAAAAATGAAAGTGGCCAAGAGCTACTCATGTAATACAATACATAAATCTCTAAAATAATGTCTCATAACTTTCATATTAACAACTATCCAAACTGTTTTAGACCTAAAGAGTCTTTGTAGGCCTATACAGGCCTAAAAATGTTTTATATAAAATTGTACTTTGCATAGTATACTGTAAAAACACATAATTATAATTATAGCCATTTTAGTTGATCATAGTTGATCATAACTAGAGATGAAATGGCATGAAAATTTCATTGCATGATTATGTTGACCAAAATGAGCACGGTTATGACAGAATCCTGTTTAAAAAGTATTAATACTTCACAATGAAATCAATTCACCAAGTTTTATGTCGAAAACCAGCAAATAACAAATAATTATCTATGGCATCACTGCGAAAATCCATGTCCATGTTTTGGGAGATGCTGATAGTTATTTGTTGAAATTACACACTTACACATTACATACGTCTCTGCTGTCTCCTTGTATGGATTTTAATTAAACATAAAGTGAGAACATAAAATTATATGAATCATTAATGTTAAAATTATTTTCTTAATTTGATATACACAAGCACAGAGGGAAAATTAATAAGTTCAATAATTGCACATGACCTCAATTTCATATCATAAATAATTGTAACCAAAGTTAAAATGCATTATAATATATGCAGACTCCTTGTTACATCTGAAATTAGTTGTTCGTTATGTGTCTTGGTGCATTATACATTCTAAAGGTGTGTTCAATGAATAGATAAGTATTAATATATTGTAAGTGTGGTTAACAATGCATTATAAGGTTAATTACAAGGCATAATTAATTTATTAAAGATACTTGATAACACTTTAGTTTAGGGTCCAATTCTCACTTTTAACTAGTTGCTAGCATGCATATTACTAGGATATTGTCTGTTTATTACTTATAAAGCACATATTAATGTTTTATTCTGCATGACCAAATTCTACATCCCTTTATACCCCATACCTAAACTTAACATCTACCTCACTATTAATAAGCAGTATTTGGAGTTTATTGAGGCAAAGGTTGTAGTGAAAAGTCATTTCTGAGTTGCTTTTACTCAAGTGACACTTGCCAACAAACAATTTGTGTTCAATAATCATTGACGAAAAGGGAAGCCCAATTTCCAAAGCCCAAGTGCAGGAAACTGAATCTTTGCATAACATTCCGCTTTAAATGAAGCGTGAAACAACACAAGGAAGGTTTCATTTCAGAAAGTTCGACATCAAAACAGAGCTTGAACAAAAATAACTTGAAACTCTCAGTGAGTGGCGCGCATGCACATCTACTTTAAAGCTACACTGTGTGATTTTTACCCCCATCTAGCGGTGAAATTGTATATGACTACCCAGTGAATATTAGTTTCTGTTCCTCTCAATTCCGAGGGCGTTTTAACTCCTACGGTGGCCGTATTATTCCAAGATTAACATAGCGTCCAGTTATCGACTTCATCCATGACAATAATAAACAATACATCTAAAATGAATAAAACTACAGGACAGATGTCAGGAGGTAAACGTCACCCTTGGAATCGGCTATCCCAGCATAATCAGATTAGGCTCGTTACAATGTGTACAAAGTAAAAGCAATTAAAAATAACTAAAATTTACAGTGTCCTTTTTTTTTAAATAGCTTAAAAAATTGCGCCTTTAAAACTATTCATCACCTGTGATACGTCGCAGCACAGATTTATGTTACAAGGTAAACAATACTTTTTCACCATTGACGCGAGGAAAAGTAACGCAAGTTATACTAGAGGTCATTCTGGGGTTATGCACAACCATGCTATGGTTAGACAAGCAACTATAAAACTTCGAATTTACACAAATGAATTACAACAGGCTGAATTACCTGTCGAGAAGAAAGCAGGCATCCTCGGCGTCCGTTTTAAAATCGTCTCCTCATGAGCTCTTTCCATCTGGGAAAAGTTACTCCAATATTGACTATGGTCTTGCTGATTTGTCTGTCGCGTTGACGTTTTAATTCTCTCTTTCAAATGTGAGTACGCACGCACGCGCGCGCGCGCGCACGCACACACACACACACACACACACACACACACACACCACACTATCTTTCAAATCTGCCGGCCGGCACTCGCGAGCTCGCGAATAATCTCCCCCTCGCATTCGTCACGGTGTCACTGAGTGAAAAACGCAAAAGGCGAAGCTTGAATTTACAGGTATGTCCTTCTTTGGCTAATGTAGTTTCAAGATGGAGGGGCAACATGGCGACCGGCATTCGAACCCCTCACCCGTATGTACTTTCAATGGCAGATTATAAACTTAAGAGAATACTTTATTACTTGAAATAAGTAAATATACATTAATGAGCACATATATTTTTGAAAGAACTAAGTGTTTTTTGCTAAGAATCAACTAAAAAAGTTACACAGTGTAGCTTTAATAGTGAGAATTGGACCCTAAACTAAAGTGTGTAAGTAAAGTGTTACCAATAATAATTCAAAGTTGTAAATAAAACAAAGATTAAATGACTATGTTTTACAAGAAAATACTATTTCAATCTTTCTAATTCAAAAATTCACATTTAATTCAATGTTACTTGCCGTTTCTTTGTAATTATTTAAAAAAAAAAATCAGAGTGAAAATTGTTTCAAAGGAAATCCTACACTATTGGGGTTATTATTTTTCAGTATAAGAGTGATATTTCCTGCCGAACTGATATTTGAGAGCTATGTATTTAGAAGTCCTGTATTTAACCTCATACAGAGCAATACCTCAGATCTAATATTAGCACAGATCGAATCTAAATGAACAACAGCAATCTGGGAAAGATGAAAACAAATCACTGGGAAGACATTAGACACTAATTCAACAGTCATTTGCAAATGAAGCGATTTATTTTGGCTAAAGTATCTTAATGAGGGCCTGTGCCACTGTACTGTTTATCTTTAGAAGTCCAGAAAGGAAAAAGGAAAACAGGGAAAGCTTCAGTGTCATTCAGCACAGTTTCCCAAGCTTTGTGCTTTATCACTATCTCCAATCTTGTAGGGATAAGAATAACCTATATGGCATTGAAAAAATAATTGGTTTGAGAAGTATGATGTCAGATGACTTCTTTAAAAAAAATAAAAAACAATGTTGGTGGACTGTGGTTTAATCATGCAATCTGTCACTGAGCTGTCCTTCTTAAAGATCTTATACAAGCAGACAAATATAGACAGAATAAACAACAGATTGTTTCCTAGCTCATAACAATGCTGAAAGATCTGCTAAGCTAGAAAGCAGGAGATGATTGACTAAGGTAAACTTATTTTGCTCCTATTTACATTAAAGCAATGAGCCAATCAAGGTCATTCATTACTGGGGTATTATCATCGTGGGAAAGAGATGTTCTCAGGCATGAGTAAAAGTGAAAACCATGGTTTGTAGTCACTTATAGCTTCTTTAAAACGATGGCAAAATATGACTGTTCAAAAGTTTGGAGTCATTATGTTTTTAAAAGAAATTAATACTTTTATTCAGCAAGGAAGCATTACATTTATCAAAAGAAAAAGTAAAGCCATTTATAACGTTCAAATAAATGCTGTTCTTCTTAACTTTCTATTCATCAAAGAATCTTGGAGAAAAAAAGGATCACTGTTTCCACAAATTTAAATTTACCCCAACACTGGAAATAGAAATACAGAATGTGCAGTCCATAGAAATAGAAATTCTGCAACGGGTTCAAGTTTGTCAAGAGTTGACCAACAGAAAGCTGCTTGGTTTCAAAACGACTTCTGTGTGAGCCGTGCTTCATACATCTACACACTGTTGGCAATGAATCTTTTTAGTCTGCACGATTTTGCATTCATTTTGCTAATGTGATCGTATCTTAAGACAACAATTTGACAATCAATGTTCAGGTATTTTCACTTGAGGGGAAAAAAATATCCAAAACCTGCAAATAATATGCATATAGAAAACCAGGTCAAAAATCTGAGCACTAACATGGTCTGAATCACCATTAGAATACTGATATGACTTTGCCATACTTGAGTAGTCCTCAAATACTATTGTTAGTATGCAAAGAGGAAATGAGAAGCAGGTGATAGTAATCAAAAGTCTGACTGACTGTGTACTGCGATTAAACGTGACATGCCTATTGAGGTCTATGTATATGGGCTGTGAAATAAATACATTCTCCTGAGAAAATGATGACGCATGAGGGTAAAAAAGAAGAATCTGATACATGAACCATGATTCCATCGAAGCCCTTTTCCCAAAAAGTCTTTCAGAAAATACTGTGGTGCATTTTAAAAAGACATGTCTGTGTCAGGAATAGAGAAACAACCACAGATGTTGCACTGGTTAGGCTATGTAGGGGAAAAAAACACCTAGAGGGAAAAGCATCCAGAGGAAGTAATATCTTGAAAATCAGTTATGCCGGTCTTGACAGTACACCACAGGCTCTACAGAAGAGCTGAGAACATCTTAAAACATAGTGTATAAACTATGAAACCACACATTTATGTGCATTCACGCGAAAAAAAAGGTCTGAATATGGAGAAACGGAGAACAGCTAATGCTGCCTTCACGTGCTATCAGTAAGTAAGCATTTCCTAGTTAAAAATTGGACATAAATGCCCTGTCAAGTCGTATTTACTACTGGAAAACTTTGAGATCATTTTGATAACCGAGTTTTATATAAAAACTTTAAAAATGGCGGAGGAGAGAACGATTGCTGCCGTTGACTGGTATTCTTTTTTATTTTTTTTCCACAACAGCTACATCGCCTTGTCTTGTCATTAATGTAGTGCTTATTTACATATATGAATAACCATTTGAAGCAAATTTTATGATTTACAGTACACTGTACACAGCGAAAATGGCATGTATTTGACACAAACTCTAGATCTAGATAGCTGTGAATATATTCAATAGTGCTGGTATTTTATAGGGTTGTCAACGAATGGGACATTCTGGCTTAAAATAAGATTTCTACAAGAAATAGGCAAGAATAAACTTGCAACAGAAGCAAACTCAACTGATTTTGTATCCTCAATATGTCCTGAGTAAGGGAAAAAAAAGCCCAGAAGAATCCCATTAGGGGAAAGTTTCGAAAAAGATCCAAATATAGCCTATTCATTATTTTTCTTACATGAATATGGTACAATTTTTAACCTTTAGATATCACCATGAAAATTACTGAGTTGATTACTTGCATCAAGACAAACAAAAAATGTATTACAAGTTTTTTTAAATGGTTTGTTAACATGGACAAACGGTGCATAATCTAATTACGTATGTGCTAATTTGCATAAATACCACAACAGATCTAAACACTGAGTTTAGCCAGGTGAAAATATCTTGTTGAATCTTGTTGACACATAACAGTAAAATTCTTAAAGTTAAAGTTAAAGTTAAACCATGACCATCACAGGTTTTCAAGAAGACCAAACCAGTAATTAATAATATCATTTTTGGTGGGTAAAAAAAATCATATTAATGTTCTGTACACATTGATTAAATAAGGTTGACAAGAACCTTTTTTTTTTTTCAGTGTACATTTGTGTCCAATTGTGTGGTCATTCGCATCAAACATCCAGACACAAAGTTTCTCCGTTTGATCCTTCAGTCTCTCAGAGTAAAGGAAATTGAATTTAGAAATGAAGGAGTAAGCAACAAACCCAGATAGGGCTCCAGTCAAGAGTATTGCTTTTCTGTTTGCTAGTTTCAACCTCCTATTTGTGCTGAGCTCACAGGAGTCAGAGAAAACTGGGCAAGCACATCTCTGGACTATCGGAAGTTAGATCAATGAACAGAGAGAGAGAATGAAATCCTTTAATATGAAGCAATGAAAAAGAGTTTCCAGCATGCAAAAGTGCTTTGTTCTGCACACTTCAAGTAAGATTTACAGAACATTTGAACAGGATGCAAAGCTAGAAGATGATCTACTTAAGTACTTTTTTTTCATCAGGCTAAAAGCTATTATAGTATTAAGGTACTTGATCTTTAAAACACTACTGTTAAAAATTTCGGGATCAGTAAATCGTTTTGAATGTTGAATCTATAGGCTGCATTTATTTGATCAAAAATACAGTGAAAAAGTAATATTGTGAAATATTATTATTTAAAATCACTGTCTGTTTGTTTTTTGAATATACTTAAATATAATTTATTCCTGTGATGGCAAAACTGAATTTTCAGCAGCCATTACTACAGTCCTCAGTCTTACATTATCTTTCAGAAATAATATGCCGATTTGGTGCTTAAGAAACATTTCTTATTATTATCAGTGTTGCGAACCTATAATACATTTTTGAAAAGAACAGCATTGATTAGAAATATTTTTTTTTTTTGTTTACTTTCACATTTGATCAGTGTCCTTGCTGGATAATAATTAAAAAATCTTTCATACCCCAAACATTTGAACAGTTGTGTATATTTACAAAACGAAGATAAAAGGTCCATGCAATTTTAGAAGCCCTATACAGGTCAGTGAGTGTAATTTGTCCTAATGTTTTACTGTTAAAAAAAGGTGATTTTTCTCTTGTAATTAAAGTAAGAATCAAGGAGATGAGAACAAATCTAGTGGCCAAACCTGTAATGACATTGTCAAACTAAACGGTCTCAAAATAAAGCAAACATATGCAAGTTCAACAAGAAGTGGCTGTTTTCGGCTTTTATTTAATCTTATTATAGCCGCAGCTGAGGTTTGAACACATCAGATCATCAGCGTTATAAATCTAATCAATTGGTCTCGGCCAAAAGAAACATATTGTTTCACACATTTGGGGAAATGTCATTAGTAACTGCATTCCATATGGCTGTGTCAGTCACTGTTTATGTATAAATCTGTTCAGAGTTGTCTTAATATTTATGCTTTGTGAATGTTGTCCTGAACTTGCCATGATGTGGGAATAATCATGGTTAAATATTTTGTATAGTGGAGGTCATGATGCAAGTCAGTATCTCACACTCTCTTTACTCTGAGTCTGATAATCTTACATTTTTCTCTCTGAAGTGTACGACTTGTGACCTGACCTTACTCTCTTTATTGCAGGACAAACATGGTAAATCTCATGGCAAGAACATTGTTCACTGACATTTTATTTCAAACACACAAGAGACGCCATGCAGTGACCTTGTAACTCTGATGAATCCAACTTTTGAGCTTAACAATCCATCAATTGGTATGTTTAAATAATGTATTGTTTATGTAAGCTCAAAAGTTTTAGGGTTCCTAAATGTCTCCTTCGTACTGAAAACTTGGACTTTTGTGTGCATGTAAAAACATTTGACTTTATGCAAACAATTTATCGATCGAGCACATGATTTCATCAAATGTAATGCAGCATTAATGCCATATAGCTGCATCATTCTATTATTCAAAACAACTGTTATTTATCACCAGTTCTCCCTGGATTTATTTGGATGGGTGATTTCTCATACTGCAGACGGTCATGATTTAAGCGGTGTAGCTCTTCTGAATATTAATGTTTCCCCGAGGCCGGTCTTTATAGCTCTGGCGTTTATAGCGGAGTACATCTGTAGTGATTTAAAAGTAAGATGCCCACCAAAGCAATCCTCGATCTGGACTGATAGAACCTTATTCATCTTATCCAATGAATTGCAATACATTAAAACCAGCTTCTTTTCTTGTGCCTTGAAAAGAACACTTGAAAGAACAAAATAGTCATGGTCAGGAACCAACTCCCAAGAACTCGGCTACCATTTTAATTTGGTCGGCTACATCTTAACTGTGTAGTGCCTGTGCCAGACTGATAATTGTATATATTAAACTTTAAACCATTTGAACGTGAGAATAGTTTAGCATGTTCAAGTATGATAGAAGAAAATAAATCAGTCTAGAAGAAAGTGAGATGGGGAAAGTTTCTTTAAGTAAAGTTACAGACTTCCAATAGCAAACAGCCTTCCTAATTGACCAACAAACTGATTGAGCCTATAGTGTATAAGCTAGAATCCCTTGTTTAATTAGTGAGGTAGGGTGAATTCAGATTGATTGGGTCACTTTTTGCCATCGAGATGGCTGGCTAGAAAAATATATATTTAAGTTTTCTTTAATTTATCTAGCCTATTTTTCATTTGTTGACTGATATTTTGCAAATACCGACCTTATTTTTTAAATGTCATTTTATGTTTTCATGATTTAGTCCTATTAACTATTAAGTTTATGAAAAAACACTTGTGATTATTATTATAATGCCTCTTACCATTAAAATGTTTGTGGTTGATTAATGGCTGACCTGTAATAACTAATTTGTGATAACTTTAACCGTATAGTCTTGATATCAGTTTTGTTAGCAGTTTAATAACTTAGATAACCTAAAAGATTATTTATTTTAGATAGATAGATAGATAGATAGATAGATAGATAGATAGATAGATAGATAGATAGATAGATAGATAGATAGATAGATAGATAGATAGATAGATAGATAGATAGATAGATAGATAGATAGAACTATGAGGGTGAGATCACAATTGTCATTAACAACACTTTGTGTATTTCTCACTGTTTATATACTGTTTTAAAAAAAGTTTTTTTTTTTAAATAAGAATAAACCTTGGCTACTGTATAAGTTCAAGAAATATACAGAAGCAAAATTGGGGTGGGAAAACTTTTGTAACTTCCCCAAAATAGCAATAAAATGAAAAATCCCCAGACTAACCAACTGTTATTCGAACTTCCCTCACCGATGCCATAAACTACAGTTAACAATGAGCCCTCGTCTCCATTATAATCAATTTCGCATAGGCCTACAGATAAAACGCTTATCAAACTGTTCAAGAAACTTACCTTCTCTTGGTGCTTCAGGATCCCATGCCGACCACATCTGAACGGAGAAAAACGGAGTCCAGCACACTATATAAGCCAGTACGATGACAAAGGTCATTTTGACAGTGGTGATTTTGGCCTTGGAAATAAGTTTGACGCTGCTGACCCGAGTGAGCGCGGTGCTTTTCTTTGCTTTGGTTGTGAGAGTGATACACGGGTCCTTATTCGTCTTCCTTTTAAAGTTTTGCCATATTTTAAAGCTTATAAGTCCGTAGCAGACGCTCAGAATGGTCACTGGTATGATGTATATTGTCAGACTAATCCATGTTATGTAGGCTTTCGCTCCCCAAGGCTGCACGAAATCTCCCCAGCAATCGTATACTCCTGATCCTGAACCCACCTCCCGTAAGGAGAATATATAAACCTGTGGGATGCTTAAAAGTAAGCTTAGTGCCCACGAACAAATCACGTAACAACGGTCCTTTCGCTTGTGTAAAGAACGGAGTGGCTGACAGATTGCCATACATCTGTCTATGGACATCAAGACCAGCATGTACGTTGAGGCGAACATCCCAACGGTCTGAAGATATTTCACCAACCTGCAAAGTATGTCTGGTCCATAAAAGCGAAATGTGATGTCCCAGATGAGTTGAGGAAGAACCTGGAAGACAGCCACGACCAGGTCTGCGATGCTGAGGTGCTTCATGAAGTAATACATGCGAGATTGACTGTGCTTGGCTGTGTGGATTGCAATAAGGACGCAAAGGTTACCGGCTAAGGCCAGGAAGAGCACCAAGGACAGTACAGTAACTTCCACTTTTGCCACCTCTTCGTTCCGTTTCAGGGGGTTCACCGTCTGGTTCACGACGTAAGTTTCATTGGTGACGCTGGAGTTTCTAGTTGACTCATTGAAAGCCCAAAGAATGTCCTCCATGGTGCCAAAAACGCACACCTGCTTCTCCACAAATGTCAGAGAACTTATTATTTTTCCTTGCGCATAATCAGCCAGTACATAGGCAGCCTTTTAGCTTTACAGGTGGCACTGTGAGGATCTCCAGGAACAGGGAAAGCCCTTTGCTGCTCGGTGATGATCCCTCAGTTGTTCTCAACCTTTACTGCTGTGAACTATACACACAATAAACATTATATATATATATATATATATATATATTTATATATATACACACACACACACACACACACACACAATAAGCATTATATATATATATATATACACACATACATATAAATATATACATATATATATATATATATATATATATATATATATTGTTATCCAGCACATTTAACATGTAACCTTTAACTGGTAGCCTTATAAGCATGTTTTTAATGAATTATAAATTAAATAGATGCATTAATCCAGTAATTTTCCATTTAAAGATTATAAAAAATATAACTTAATTGTATTTTAACATTGAACCTATATTTTAACATTGTAAATATAATTTTTAATTGTGCAAGTACTTACAATTATTATCCATTTTATTAGTTTTCCAGCTGGCAGAGTTGGTGTAAAGCAGAGTCCTAGACGTGGAGAACCTCCTTTGCTCTCACTCGGCTCGCACTGAATGGAGCGCGTCACGATATCACCACTTATACATCTTCTCAATGGTTCTCCTTACCCAAACATACCAATGACTTCCACTAGGGGTCCGTGTGCTCTATTGCAAATCAGTATGCTCCTCTGAAACGGTCCTAAGCCTGAATGGCATCATTTTTATTTATTTTTTCAGTTTGCTTTTTGTTTGTATGTTTACAGCCTTAATAATCTTTCCTTTTTATTAGGCATTTATGATGAAAATTAAGCTATTTTTAGAGCAAACAAATAAAATGATTTATGATGGGAATAGAGCAGAATCAGGAGGAGAAATTCCCTTTTTGTAAAGGAGATAATATAAATATCGGTAACACTTTACAATAAGGTTCATTAGTTAACATTAGTTGACTACCTTAGTTAACATGAACTAAGAAGGAACAATACTTTTTCATCATTTATTAATCTTAGTAAATATTAATTTCAACATTTACTAATACGTTTTTAAAATCAAAGGTTGTATTTGTTAACATTAGTTAATGCACTACATGAGCAAACAATGAACAGCTGTATTTTTATTAACAGCCAGAACTGTTATCATTGAATAACTTTTATCTTTGATGGCATGTGAGAGGTTGCAGCTCATGTTTTGAATATCCACTTCAAGATGACTTATTAGTATGCCCCAAACAGGCCTTATCACACTCCATCAATTGAATGCCCGAGTCCCGATCTGCGTCAGCATCTCTCAGTGGACGCGCTGCATACCAGGGTCAGGAGGATTTCTGAAAGTCAACACGCTTATAAAATACTGTCAACCAAGGAAGGACATCAACAGTCAGTTACGGAAATTACAAAACTTATGTCAGACGATAACATGTTTTCATAACTTAGAATTTAAGCCTTATAATGCATTGGCAAAAATTTGTTGTTACGCTTTCAAATTTAGGTATGTTTTTTATTATGAACCAACAAAGAACATGTGTTTTGCTCTCGAAATATGTTGCTAGTCTGTCTGTGATATGGAGAGGATTGGAATATGTCAAGTCATCTAAATGGAGTATAATAGTTCAAAGTTAAGTAATGGATGCTATAACAAAGAAAAATTCTGTGTGTTAAGAGCACCAAATTATCATTATAGACTGACACTGTGCAATCAATCGACTGTGCTAAATCGCCCGCTGTCACTCATAACACCCATCAGTGGAATGTCTTCAATGTGTCAAACAGGTCAGCTTCAAGAGGAATAAATCACTCCATGTTACAGCAACCTTCATGTTTTCCATCCCCACTGGTGCTGCACTGGTATCTCACCATCACTCATTTGTTTGGACGTCACAGAACCTCAAATATCCCATGCGGCCACTGCAAGAAAATGGTTTGTTCGACTCCGATAATCTAACATCTTACCTATTAAACAATGGCCACCAGACCTAAAGTTAAGTCATTGAAAGGAAAGGATGTTGTGCAAAGTGAATGGTGTTTTATTGCATGGCAAGTTCATTTGCATTAAATCACTTTGCATGTTATGTTCCAAACAAAATTTCTGCCTCCAGGACCTTTGATGATAATATGCATAAGTCAGCTGCCTCATATAGCAAGCAGGTTCAAAGAATCCCTGTCGCATTGCTGAGGGAAATCTTGCTGAGACCACAAAGAGCAGTAAATTACACCGGTCAGTGGAATCTCTAGTTAAATCTCAAGACGCTTCATACAGTGGTCAAGTCCACGTCAACTTCAATTTTAAACAAATTTACCCAAAACAGCTCGTGTGGAATGACTTGCAGAGCTTAACAAAATGTATCTAACAAGTCTATTTGATACTCGTGGAGAATCAAAGCTAAATGTGGCACGCAGTAAGGCTCATTATTGGGATGATAACGCCATCACTACCACAGCAGCATCCTAAAATCTCATTTGGCCAGCAAAGAGGGGCTCAGAATATGACTGCTGTCACCTTAGATAATCACTGTTTTGAGCTTCAAAAACATTCTGGCTTCTTCAACAGAAAATAGCGGGACCTGGCTGACCCTATAGGAGATGTATTCTTCTGACTGCACTGTTTATTTACAGCAAAGCTCACTCATTATTCTCAGTGGTTGCAGTGGCGGAAGGGAACAGGCCTTGTCTTCTTCTAGAAATTTTAAACAACTCGTTTAGTTTTCAAACAACAATCGGTTGCATAAGAGTCGGGGGAAAAAGCATACTTTTCGCTTGTCGAAGATGTTCTTAAAGCTGTTTTCCTTCCTAAAGATCCAGATCCTTATTTTTACAGCGGGTCTCCACTATCAGCGCCTGGTTTTCATTATCATCCCTGGCACAACTCCACCATAATTTAATTTTCAAATTTTATTCCCTTTGGCAGGTATAATTGGTTAAAACAAAAACGATGCTAAGAAAGTATCTGGAAATGGTCAGCCGTCCCATAATAAACAAAAAAATGGGAAAATGAATACAATTAAAAAATAATTGAAGATAGACAGGCCAGAGGGTTTATTTATTTGTAAAATGTGGTTTGTGCTGTACAAAACACAAAGCAGATGAAATAATGAAGTGAGAAAGAGATATTCTGTAATGTTCTTCTGAATGTATAAAAAAAGCGAAGCCAAAAATGGCACAATATTTAGTGGTCTTTTAATGGTCTTAACCAACAGAAAATTAGCAAGAATTTCACAAACACTGTAGATAAAGTAACTTAGCACGGAATAGCCTTTCCCGTTTGTTTTCTTTAAATGTTTAAGCTGTGTTAACTTGCAAACAGCTTTTTACATGAGGAAGAGTCACTGTTGTTCCATCCACTCAATGTTAATGGCTTCAAACAGTTCACAAGTATTTGAAAAATGTCTCCAAGTTAGTTTGAGTTTTATGTGAGACCAAATATTCACTATAAGGTTTAAATCTGGACTCTGACCAGGCCGTAACATGAGCCTGATGGACTTGTTCTCAAGCCACTTCTTGGTTGTCTTTGCAATTTGAGCAGGAGCATTTTCTTATTATTACATCCGACCATTTGTCTTTAGATAACAACTTTCATTAGGGGAAATAAAGACATATTCTCCTGTAATCCAAAGCATTAAATGACTTTTTCCAGGGAAATAGCTCACCAATACCATCAGCAGCTTAAAAGACTCCCCACGGTGCCACCTTATCCTCTATGCTTCACAGTGGTAGAGATGCATTTAATATTATATTCATCATCAGAATTTTGAAGAGACCATTCTGGAGCATCACCATGCAACTCATGTTTCACTGTGATGTATCACTGGACACAACTCTGCCTGAACTACTCAGAATCAAACTTCCCATATTCTGCCAAAAGAATGTCTGTCAGACACCAATGGATTTTTAAGTAACCTAGTGCATTTGCTTAGATTTTGCAATTTCCTGACAAATAATTTGAGGTTAAGACAATTAAAAGCTTGTGTGTGGCCATTTTTCAGGCTTGGCTAATATTGTAGCACTAGAAGAAATAGAATTCAATTCAATTCACATTTATTTGTAGCGTATGGTGGAATATTAATGAATAAAATAGTAAAATGTCTTTAAAACTAACCATGATTCTAACAGGAATAACACATAAACTTTACTTCCCCCTTTTAGGGCTAACATCCTAACACTTTGAATCACATTGTACTAAAACGTTCTGTTATTGTCTATTTGCGTTATGGAAAATTGTCTAGTGTTGACCATAACAAAATAAAAATTGTCCCATGACACAATGAGCAATCAACAGAACTCTTAAAGGCACAATATGTAACTTTTTTTGCTTTAAAAATAGCAAAAATCACTATATCACACAACTCGTAAACGGAACATCTTGTCTGCATTCTAATCGATGCCCCTTGGTGGTTACAACCTTTTAAAGACCAGTCAAATTATACAGTCCTTTCCCATCACCAAAACAGCTGGAGTTTGTCTGTCATTTATGCTGCGCAGCAAGAAAGCAAGTAAGTTAGGGAAGCAAATAAGTTAGAGTATAAACTCGGCCAGTTGTCGACTGAAGAACAAGAGCTAGAGTATAAAGGTATTAGGTGTCGATTTGTAGACGCGCCAGATAAAGGTATTGGGTGTCGATTTGGAGACGCCCCAGATAGTTAGGTTTTAGGAAAAATCTGCCACAAGCGCTTTTCATAATACATATCATTTCAAATCAGCTTTACAGAAAATGCAATTTAGAGTTATCAGAGGTGACAAAATAATGTCCATATGTCAGAAATGTACAGATCTAAGGTAATTCAAATCATGCAGTTAGCTAAAATTATGTATTCCTTTAAGGCAGAAACAATGAGCTAATTAAAGCAATTATTACAAGTTGTGATCATAATGAATACAATATTCAGAAAATGTGTCAGTTATGCGTTGATTCAGAGTTATGCACAAATGTATAATGAGCTGCATAGTCAGAATCACTGTTAATTCAAGAGTAAACACATCTGTTCAAAATGTTGTGCTCGTTATATATATATATATATATATATATATATATATATATATATATATATATATAATGTCAATATCCATCCATCCATCCAATATATATAGAATAAACCCCTAAAGGACTAATGCTGTTTATGTAATCAACACTAAAAGATTTAGAGATGTCAAAGAAAGGTAAATATTGTTTAAGGTTGGTCCAAAGTCAACCTTGCAGCCATAGGAAACTAAGTTACAGCCGATGAGTGGTTGGCCTTTCATGGATCATTGCTACCTATTCGATAGCCATGTGAGAGTGTCTGTTCTATATCTACATAATCATTATAATATACAGAGCATGTATCAATGGCCACTAAGTGTATCATTACACTGTTTAAAGAAAAAAAAAAGAAAATTTTTATTTATGTCTATGATGTTACATTGTACATAGATAGATTTTTTGTAAATCCTTTATGGGTACATTGCTTATCTGATAATAAACCGAATGCAGAGACTTAAATTAAATCAAGTCACTAAAGGGGTAGTCTGACTTTGTATTTACCTTCACACAGACAGATGTGTACACACAGTAAGAGAGAGAGAGGACAAAGACACAAAACAGGGAAGAGAGAACACGTTGCTGCTCACGCTATCGAAATGCAACAGTTTCCTTGAAGTCAAAGCTACAGATGAGATTTCCATTCTTCTAATGGAAAAAAGTGCCTCATATTGTCTTTGTGTTGATTCTACATTTAGACTTACAGAGTGGGATCAAAATCATAACACAATTTATATAACTGTTACATATTAATAATGCTAAACACACACAAACACTGTTACAGATTAATAATGCTAATGAAATGCTTGAAAAAGAAGATGAACAATGTGGTTGTAGAATCATAACAATAGAGGAAACATTTCCATTTCCACTAGCCAGAAAGGTTTCTTGGCAGATTCGACCAGTGCAGATCAATATTTGAATGGTAAATGATTCACATATGTTCAAGAATATGCTGTAGTGTTGACAAAAATGAAGAAAGAAAATAACAAACCAACCACTAGTGATCATTGGTGATAACTAAGTGAAAATATGCAGTGATTCAGATTTGACAAACTTGCCCATTATAAAATGCAAAACCTTTCTAGGAATTGTGATGAGATTTTTTTTGATGAGGACTAGCTCACTAAAAAATATCTCCAAGACTTCCAAAAAGAACACTTTTTTTTTTTTTGAACAACGAGGTTCAGAACGGGATTTTTTTTAACTGTTTGTGCTCAAGTATTATATACACATATGCACAATATACATTCAGTAATTATAGTCATGTAAAATGAAAGGGATATATGCATATTCTAGTAATATTTCTAATAATAATAATAATATTCATTAAGGACTCTTAAAGGTAACTTTTGGCCCTCAAGTGGTTAAAAAACAAAACTGCATGCATTTTGCAGAAGATCGTTTTGGATGTTCTTTGGCTCTGTGTGACTGTGCGGATAAATATGACCCTTCACAGTAGATAATGCTTTACAATGGCCTCAGATAGAGAGCTACATATGGCAATTTAATTGTTCAATAAAATACCTTCCTCACCTATAAAGTAATAAAAACGCCATTTCCGTGTCGCTTTTACGACTTTTCTAATCCCTCAGTTCTCGCCATCTCCGAAAACCTAAGCCAATGTTTATTCTTATTTTATTACGATCTCCGTCACATTCTCTTTTTGCCAGCAGACTCTCTTCTGTCTTTTAAAAATGTGGGATTCCCTGGAGGTTGGAGATTTAGTGCGCCATGCATGTCAACCTTTCTCACTCGTTGTGAGAACTAACCTCTGCCACCCCCACACCACACACACGTCAAAGTAGCCAGAGCAACTATTCTCATTATACAGATATGACAAAACACACACGGGTGAGTGTATGTGTGCATATGTAGGCTTACCATAGTAAATCAGGGTGGGATAAGACAAAAACTTATTTTGGAAGAAGGAATGATGATGTATTGACTGATGTATTGAGTTACATTATGTACCTTTATGTTACGTTTACAGATTCAAATAATGCATTAAACTAAATTAGGGATCGTGAATAGTGTTGTGCAGAGGGTTAAAATAAAAAACAAAAATTATCCTGTGGGGCATGTTTGCTAAACGATAGCGTACATGCAAATGCTAATGAAAACAGTCATGATAAGCACACCTAAATCTTGGCATGCGTGAAGTGATGCATTCTGGGGTTTTGGCAGCGGTGTTGTACACTTCAAGGCTGACAGAGAATTAACATAGACAAGCATGACAAGATATCACTGGATCAGATGTTCAGATATAAATTCAAGGCAGGCCTGAAACATCAAAATGAAATATTTGAAGGCCAGTGTTGAGATTCCTTTTAAATCACCAGTAAATGAAATGAACACGGCACAGTTCAGGCTCCACTAAGTATTTCTTAAGCGTGCAGCACTATAGCTGTTTATGGAGTGAGATAGCATCACTTTCCAGAATCTCACTGCTCTCAAGGGTTCTTTTTCTTTTTGTTCTGACAGCATCTAGATAAGATGAAAATAACACGGAGGTGGTTCATAAATAGAAGATGTGAGGGCTTATTCTCAAATGAAATTGGATATGGTCATATTTTAGTATTTCTATAAGAAAAGGCATAAAGTGAATGAAGACTTCTCATCCAGAGAGATCTTCAGATCAATCCGGACTCTCTGAAAATGGGACTTGGAAATTGCCAAAGCCATTGAATTCGGAATTGCAATACAGAGCGTTTTCTCGCAAGCGCTAGATGAGGTATAAGAAAACATCTGTACGTTTTTTATGAAATGTTAAGATACCTCTGCATCAGATTTCATTATAAACAAAATGAAAGAAAAAAAAAATTCCAAGGAAATAGAGCATACATCATTTTCATACACATTCTATTATTCATATACTGTATACTTTAATTTGTGATATAAAAGGGATGTTTCAACAACAATATAATTCAATTATGAAGAAAAAACAAGAGATTAGCGATGATATACACCCACAGAATTGGTAATATACTTAAAAAGTCCAGAATGTGTAATGAAGTGTACGTTGGATGTGTGGGAATTACCGTACCAACCACATTCAAAGAAAAGCAAATCCCAGCCTACAACACCTCATTTACTTGAAACAAATTTAGTCTTCTTAGTAAACAAAATTACCTTATTAGCCTGTCAGAGAAAGAGAGAGAAAGGCTAAGAGACCAAAGAAGTATATTGGTACAGAGAACTTTATCTTTATAACAAATCAATCATTTGATTCTAATGAAAGAAATTTCCACTTAGCGAACCCTCTGCCATCTTATTTTGTAATATATATCAATTCAAAGTTGCAGTTCAAACTGCAGATTGTAATCTTATAGTATACAGCAGGGGTCCACCTAGTTATTTTGAGGAGGCACGGTCTTGCATTGATTCTGGCTGCCACATATTCCGTAGCTTATCCAAACAAATGAATTTAAAACATAAGTACTGGACACCCACAAGGTTAAAACTGCATATTTTCTCTGCGTTTGACAGTGCATATGGCAAATCAGAGGCTGTTCTCTGTAGTCCTTCAAAGATATTTGCCGCTCCTGAGACACAGATGACCTAAAGACACGCTGATTTTGGTCAATCTGCAAAAGTCATTTTCACAGAGAGCTAAAACTTCATATTTAGTAAACTTTTGGACTGATTTACGGAGCCAGTGCATGACATGCAACCAAAAATCTATTTATTGTGCCCACGAATAAAGAATTAGTTTCTTAGTTTAAGTAAATCGTGGCCATGTACTATTTTGTTACCTCGTTTTAATTCACATCAAAATGAGGGAACGAATTAGTACAACATGGCCATGATTTACTAAAATGAGGGAACTAATTTTGAAGCTGCATTCAAAAACCATTTGGCTCAAAGATTTGAGAAGGGCACGTGCCCTCTCAGTTTGAATGGGCATTCTGGAGTACTGTAGAGTTCTGTACGAACACTTGATATATTGCATGAAAACGTATACAGTACAAAGTATATGTGACAAAAAAGAAACATGTTGTTTGCTAACATGTCCAACATAATTTAAAACCCTTTGGGGGCATTGTGAGTGGGGCATGCATGATATATTTCTCAACATCTTACATTTTTTCCTCTTGGTCACTCATTCGATGTTCTCAGCCTCACCAAATATCCCTCGATTTTCTGGTCCTCCTGATATCAGCAGTGTTATGGCCAGACAGTGAGCTCAGGGCTACAAAGCAGCAAATCTGTTAGAAATGTCCTGAGGATCACACAGAAATAGAAAGCACCATTTTTGAGTCAGACTGGCATGCATGCAACGTAAGCTGGGTTGGCAAATCAGTAGGAATTGAATTAGTTCAGGTCACTTACTCGCTCACTGAACAGCAGGTTATCATGTCTCGAAATGAGCTGAGGATCATTATGTGTTCATTTTGAAAACATTTAGTTTTTGAAATGATTAAAAATGCTAATTTGTAAGAGGGTCCCACTTTACCTACTCTTTAATCTACCAACTCGATCTCATGAAATGAGTCTCTATAGCACGCATTGTATTTATCGTGCAATTATATGTGAAAATTCATTTTTAACATGCATTTGATACGCACTGAAAACCCCTTGGGTAGGATTAGTGGTGTGTTTTACACGGCATAGAGTGCGTATCATATGCACGTGAAAACTGCGCATCATGCACGCAAAAACTCATTTCCACGTAAAAAAAAAACGCATTTCATGAGATGAGGCTGTAACATTTAAATTAATAATTTGATACAATGCACTTAGTGCACATACATGTTTTTAAGTACTTATCTTTTTAAAAAAATACCTGCATGTGTCTTTAATTACATCTATAGTTAGATAGTTGAGCCTTCCCTTAACCCACTCTTAAACCTAACCTTTAGCAGCAAAAGTGTTTTGCAATGCAATGAACACAATCAGTACACTTTTTTTTATGTAAGCACACATTAGTTAAAGACACCTAATATAAAGTGTGACCAAGCAGGATTTTGTTATTATAAATGGTATTTTAACACCAATAGTATTAATTATAATTTAGCATGTCTCCCTCAGGCTACAGGGTATTGTGCATATGCACACTTAAACACAAGAAACGTGTTGTGTCCTTGACTGACCTCGTCATAAACCCTATCAGCCTGATGAAATGTGCGTGCGGCATTCAGACAAGAGAATCGACATGTTCACATTTGGTATGCACCCACTGACACATGCTGCTGCATAACTGACAGACTCAACAAACATGCATGAGAGAGCGTGTGAGAGACAGTAGCCACAAGTGAGAGAGTCACAAACAAATAGACCTAGGAAGAACACTGTGACCTTCTGGGAGAGACCATGTTTGGCTATATAACTCTGAAAGCAGCACAGCCATAATGAGAGTGTGGAAAAGTGAAGGGCAGTTCTTAAAATTCACCTCCATTCTCCACTGAATCTCTTGAGTTCTCCCATCCCTTCTAAAAAATTCTACATAGACTAGAAAAAATTATTCACCGGAGTGTCTGGTGCCAGCAGTGATGGTAAGAGACGGAGAGAAAACGAAACAGGACTTCAATGAATCTGAATTCAGGTGCAACAATAATTAATCCCAGAGAGTATAGGGAAAAAGCCAATGGTGGGGACATAAACCATTGAAACCTACAACACTGTGTCCCGCAGGGTGAGCACTTGACTGATTAAATGAAGCAGAGGCATGAAGGGAGAACGAGTTCAAACTAAAGTGTATTTGGATTGGCTTTAGCAATGGTTCCATTTTCAATTGTGTTGTAAATTCAGAAATTTTTTGGCTCTCAGTGCTTGGGGCAAATCAGTGGTAGTATTGCTCCCTATATAAATATACACTGCTATAATATGCTTTCATACATTTCATATAACTGTTTTCATAGACAACACAAATGAATTTATCCCTGTGATGGAAAATCTAAAGTTTCAGCAGCCATTACTGCAGTCTTTAGAGACACATGATTCTTCAGAAATAATTCTTAATATGCTGATTTTTGTGACCAAGAAAATTTATTATTATATGAATGTTGAACCCCGTGATTCTTTTTTTTTTTTTTCAGGATTCTTCATTTAACAACAAAACAACTAGCCTGGCAAGCCAGACCTACATCAAGATGTTAGGTCTGGAAACTCACCATAGTCACGGCTCAATCCGAGGGGCGGGATAAACGGCTGTCTTTCAAATTCCCTCTGCACGCAATAGGACAGCGCTTCAACCAACCAGAGCGTTTTCCCAACAGCGGAGCTTAGTTGATAGATTCAACTTTTGCCATATCTGGCCGGCAAAACGACGAACACATCTTCCTTTTTTTAAGAATGACTTAAGTGCCGTTCTTTGCTCTTTTCTCAAAGAAAAACTTAACTCCAAGTCCTCCAAAGTCGCGGCCAAAGCCGATTCGAAAGACCGTTGTTCTCCATCAGCAGCCCCCATTCTTTGTTTTCAAGTAGCAGCAGCCAGGTAACCGCATAGACAGTATATAAACTGGACACAGCGACCCCATTGGATTCAATGGAGGAAAGTGAAGTCAATTAGAAGCACTAACTTCCTGATGGTCGAGCGTACTGCGCAGACTCAAACTGAGCTTGACGACGTAGATGTGACGTGAGCAACCCGTCTGTCTTCTAGTAGCTGTGCCAAGCGAAATCTGAATCATTCCCTTCCGAAACTTGCAGAGACGGAGAGCGTGAGTAGGAGCTGTCCATGAGATAAGAGCAGGAGAAACTTTTGCTAAGTATTCTGATTAATTACTTTGCCATTTTGCCTCCACGTTCCCCCGATTGCACGCGAGCTTCTCCTCCTGTCCATACGGTAATTTCTCTACTGTGCGACAGAGAGTCGAGTGGTTATGACGCAATCGTTAGCCTATTTTTACAAAAACTGCTTCTACGGGGCCATAACGTAAGATACAAGGTAATGGAGCCTTTTATACATTTTCGTGTTTCTTTAGAAATAAATAATGGACAAATGGAGTCTTTAAACGCCTCAGATGTAAAGTTATTCGCTGTCAAAGTGACGCCAAAATGAATGGGAGTCAATGGGATGCTAACAGCAGGTGATGGTCTGATAGCCAATGGCGGCGCCCGGGGAAGCTTCAACATAATATGAAACGCTGCCCCCCTGGGTAACCGTCGCAACTCTGTCGTGTATGTTAAGCCCGCCCCCGCCTACTCTATACACAACGTGATTGGCCTGACCCAATCTGGGTTTTTGCAGCGAGAAGGTTTATTGAGAGTTGCTAGACGTACCTGGCTGCGAAATACATTTTGCTGCCGCTAGGGTGCGTCTAGATTTCTAGGCTACAAAACAACAGCATTTATTTGAAATGTTTAGTTTTTGAATCTTTTAATATAAAATCTGTCTTTACTGTCTCTTTACTTTCTCAATTTAATTTGTCCTTTCTGAATCCAAACTTTTTAAAGTATATAGCTATTTTATTTGGTTTGATTCCTTCTAAGACTAATGATATATTGTAACTGCATGGATCAAAGCCAAAAAAAAAAAAAAAAAAAAAAAGACAAATTTCAGCAATATTTTAATTGCATTAAAAAAAGTTAGACTAATTAGTTAGTTTTTTCTTGGAGGTGTTACCACAGCATGAAATCACCTCCGAACGCCTAAATACATCAGGGCATTGACCAATGATTTTAATAAAAGCACTTACATGTTAGACTCAGTAAAAGCAGCTCGGAGACAGAAATCTGAATGCTTCTCTAGCTAACCTCACCTCATGCATTAAAGCCATAGACAGTAAAAGAAATGGACACAGCGACCCCATTGGAACTCAATTGAGACAAGTGAAGCCCATTTTTAGCGATTTCTTAGCACTTCCTTTCCTGACGCGCAGACTCAAACCGAGCAAAGCGTTACACGGACCACGTGAGCAACCCGTCTATCTTCTAGTAGCTGTGCCAAGAGAAATCTGAATCATTCCCTTCCGAATCTTGCAGAGACGGAGAGTGTGAGTAGGAATTGTCCATGAGCTTGGAGCAGGATCAACTTTTGCTAGGTATTCTAATTAATTATATTGTCATTTTGCCTCTACGTCCCCCGATTGCCAGCGAGCTTCTCCTCCTGTCCATACGGTAATCTCTCTAATGTGCGACAAAGAGTCGCTTGGTTATGACGCAATCGTTAGCCTACTTTTACAAAAACTGCTTCTACGGGGCCATAACATAAGCTACAAGGTAATGGAGCATTTTATACATTGTCGTGTTTCTTTAGAAATAAAAAATGGACAAATGGAGTCTTCAAACGCCTCAGATGTAAAGTTATTCGCTGTCAAAGTGACGCCAAAATGAATGGAAGTCAATGGGATTGCTAACGCAAGTGAAGTTCCGCTCAAGATGGCGGCACCCGGCCGACTTCAACTTCCGGTCGACTTCCTTCCCGCTTGATTAAAGCCGAACTCGGCAACTCTAGCGAACTCTAGTCACTTCTTCGCTGATTTTCCCTTTTGTTGTCGCATGTTTTCCCCACGAGCTCCCCCTACAGCTGTGGTGGGGCGTATATTTCACAACACAGTCGTAAAAAACTCACTTGCGGCGGCCTCCTCCCCTTCTCTACCGCTGCTCATGTGCGTTTGTTTTGATCGGAGCAAGCCAACTGTATCGCGTGGAGCTATGTCTACCGAGGTGGGTAATCTGGTAATACATCATACATGCGTGTGTGTTTATGTCGAATTGCCGTAAAGCAATTTGTGTTTCGCGCTCGTTCTCGTTCTCGCTTTCGCTTCTCACGAGACTTCCAATTTCTATCTTGCCGGGACGGTAGTGAACAAGTTGCAAGTTTGGTTTTCCGCCTGGGAACGCTGGGGGGAGCGGGGAAAGTCACCAATATCACCAGAACAGGTTGTTTAACCATCCAAATGATTTCTAGACAGTTTTATCTAGAAATATCCCTATTTATAAGTTAAAAAAGCTACCAAGTTCTCCTTTAAGTCCGACTCTGCTCAGATTATTTTACTCTGAAAAGTAAATAACTACTGCATTAGACTCTCTGAAACTTCATCCACTACTGAATCTTTTCAATTCTCTCCTACTTACTAAAAAATACTATAGACCAGAAAAATTATTGGGATCATGCATGCCTGGTCCCTACAAAGACTGATGTGCGTTTGAAAGGCAAACAACAGGTAAGCAACAACAGCATTAGATTCTCTAAAATTGTCAAGAGGACACTCTTCACCACACTTTATATGTCTTCAATCACACCTGCACCCTGACTGAACAAAACAACTGCGAAAAAATAGTCTATGAGTCTGTAGGGTACATGAAAAGATGCGACACTATAGGTTTCCGCTCGTTTTACTTTTTCTTTTAACACGTGATCCAAGGAAAAGTTAATCTGCAATAGATTAAACCACAATAATAGCCCAACATGAAAACCATAATTCTAATAATGTTTAGTCATAAAAATCTCTTGGGAACATCGCTTCAACGAACAATGACCTATAACGTGAGACGGAAGGTGATTGCAAGCTGCAAATTCTTGGAAGAAGTGACTAATGCCTGGGGCAAACTGATAATGACACCCTGGTCATATGACATCTGTCAACAGATAAAACACTGGCCTTTAAATCACTTCCTATTCTAAAACAACCTTTTAATGATTATAAAGTGTTGAAGAATTTTTCACACTGCCTACAGAGAGTGAATTTAATGACTTTGGACACAATGCACGCTAAGCACTTTGGCTCTATAGACTCATTTAAAGTAGGCTAAGTCTTGGGATTAAAACAGGTGTAATTTTCCAAGATCTGTCCCAAAAAGGTTGTTTTTCCTCCTTCCCATTGTGGACTTCTTGACATGTCCATGACAATGAAATTCATTTTAATCAGTGAAGTCCACTGCGAAACATATTTTGCGTCTGACATGAAAAATTCCCTCATTTGAGCCTATAGTGTTGCATGGCAGTTCATTATGTGGATGGAAGAGATCTTCACGCAAATAAGCCTGTTTAAGCTATCGGCAAAGAAACAGAGGATCTCTATTTTAAAATATGATCTGTGATTTGCAAGCACATACCGTATAGGTCAAGACAGTAGGTCCCATATCCTCAAAGCTATATACAAACTGAAACTTGAAGGAGAGGGCAAAATTATGGCATCATAACAGTAAAATCCCTGGAGGAAGCTAAACAAGCACCACCACATAAAACCTATGCACCTCTTAAATTTAAACTGCAACACTACTCTGGAAAAACACAACCACAAATCATTAGGCTTGTGACATGAGAAACATAGTATAACGTGACTCTAAACACTGGTTCAAGAATGCTAAATGGCCACAGTGTGGTCAAGAAACAAACACGTTTACTACTTATGATTTATAATGAGTTTTTTCTTTACTGTGTGAGATATTGATGTTACGAAAGTTGTATTTGTGTGTCCGCCATATTTATTGATTTAAGCTCTCATATCTGAATCTACATCTAGGGTTAATAAAATTAAAATAACTTGATAAAAACTAGACATATTTTTTTAAAAGAAACCCCCCCAAAAACAAACAAAATGACTAAAACTTTATCTAATTAAAATGAAAACATAAAATATAAAAACAAAATCTTAAAAAAAAAAAAAAACTTTAAATATAATAGCATCAATGATACTAAACTAACACTGTCTATTTTTGACTATGCATTAGGTCTACATAAACCAGGATATTTGTGCTCTAATGTGGTAATTTGTGCTTGAATTATGTCATTCTATTTTGTCTTTAAAGAAGTATTTTAGTCCAGTTCCTGTGAGAAGGAAGCTAATAAAACCTGCCATTAAGGAACTCTAAAAATACCTCCCTTGGGTTATAAATTTCACCTCTCCCTGAGGTAACCATTCAACTTCCGATACCACCAGTTTTCACCTCTTCCCAAAAATTAACCAAAGTATTTACAGTCTCTCAGTTCCTGACTGAAGCTTTATAAACTCAGGAGACCAAAGTACAAATATGTGAGCTGTGAACAATTTTTATCCATTAAATATGTGATGATAGCCTAAATTTATTAAAAAATGATATGAATGCAGGGGAATTTTGCATCAATACAAAACATTTTATTGAAACTAAATCTAATTTAATTTCATATATAAAAAAAAATTATGCATGTATTCATTAACATTAAAGCGAAACACATTAACATTAGAAGAAACATAGGAAGAAATCTAAAAAATTATAAAAAGTGAGTATAATCTAATTTAATCTAATAATATTAACATTATTTTTGATAATTGTGCCCAGCATTTTTTGACAGCCAATTATTTTCCAAACATTTGGAAACAAATATGACATTTACTTACCTCTAAAACTTGAACTGAATACTCCAAATTCAGGACAATTATGGCTGTTACCTATAAAAGCAAAAGCAGTTGTAAATATTCTACAGGTATCACAATGGCTGAATCAGTGTTGGGAAGGTTACTTTGGAAAATGTAATAGGTTACAGATTGCAAGTTACCCGGCATGCAACAAATGAATATTATTCAACTAATGCTGTCAATCGATAAAAAATTTATTAACTAATTAATAGCAATCACGATTAATCGCACCTAACAATAAAGTTTAATATTTATATTGTAATAATTTCACATTTAATCTCCAAATTAATGAAGAAACAACATAAAGACAGTATATTTTAAACATTCGATCTAACAGGTAGGAAATATACAGAAACTGAATCAATTTATCAAACACTTCATAGTCTTCACTGCATAAATTCTAAATTAAATATAGATGAATCCTTATTAAAGCTACAAAAGTTTAGTCAAGAGCAGTGAATGATTTTCTCTTTGTCTTTTGTTCTTTGATTAACATTAATGAACAATGACAGACATCATAGCAGAGGGTTTATTAGGCTGCTGTCCCTTTAAGACCGGCCGCACATGACACGGCGATGTCCTCACAACTCTAGTCTTTACTGTCATTTAAGGCTTTATTTAACTCATTTAAGCCTGTACTCATGAGGATACTCGACAAAGCTGACATTTTGGCATACTTTTGTTTTTGTCCATGTGACCGCCAGTAGCCTAAATAAGTTCTTATTTTTCCGTCTTATCGTGCTTGAATGGTTTAATATCCCTTGAATGAATGATAGCGTGATCATATACTGTAACATATCCTAACTTTTTACAGAAAATATTCAGATGTAACCCCCTTTGTAATCGTTAACATTTTCACGAGTAGTTGTAATTTCATTACAGATTTTTTTCTTAGTAACTGTAAAGCATTAAATTATTCTAATTAAATTACACGCAGTTACATGTAACTAGTTACTCCCCAACACTGCTTTCGATGTATATAGATTTCTGTTTCGTATGAAACAGGGGTCAGTGAATATTCAGGGCTTTTGCTCAGACCTCTGAGGATGCATATGGGGCTATGCTTTGATGAAATGGAATTTTATACACTTTAAAATAAATATCAAATCTCCGGGGAGTCATTTTTATGAAGTAAATATTACTGAAACTACAACTAAAACATTGCCCCTAGACTGTCCATAGTCAAGGGTGTTTTCTTCAAATTCAAACAAATCTGTGCCTATAACTATACCAACTGGAATTAGAATATTATGGAACATATCATGTTAAATTATAGATAAATCACAAATTTAGCTAATTTCTTGCCCTGATCATCTGACATCTGAAGCAAGTGTGGCTTTCATCAACATGAAGCAAGACTCGCAATTTGAGTTTCTAAGAAAGTATCCCATGCTGCAATTATGGCAAGTACAGGCAGTGAATGCAAATGATGCTTACTAAAGCTGTTCAAATGTCGACCTGATAATGGCGTCACAGTGACGCTGGATAGCGTCCTCATTCAGAGGACAAATTCAAAGCCATCAAATTGGCTTCCCTCATTCGCCCCGACACTAATTTGTCATTTTCATCTCGGGATTCGACACTCTCAACCTTCTATTGCACCGCACACATGAAGACATAATGATTCTCTATAAATTCTACTAATGTTACTGTAAATCATGGTGACATCTGGCAGACGTGTTCTCGGCCAGATGCAGCACAATCAGCTGTTATTCTTTTAGCCTACCATGTTGTCTACCAGACAGGTCGAAGGATGCAGGATGAGGAAGGAGAACAGTTGCATACTTCATGCATCCGCATTGATTTGAATTCAGTTTGTACTGAGACATCCAGTCCAAGCCAACTCATTTAAATGTATAAACAGAACAAGAATCTATAGATCCTGCACCACAGTATTTGCTCTTGTAAACACATATTCACCTAATTCAATGTACCCATAACTTGGGGTGAGCTGCGCCACAGGAAGTCCTTTTTGCACTCTCTGTGATATATAATTTGAGATATTGTAAAATTTTGGCCACTTGTGACTCAATAAAAACAGAAGGACATTGTAAAATGCCTTAACGTACTAATACAGTGATACGGCCTAAAATATCAAATTCAGTATACATGTTATTTATGATGAATACTATATACAAGTGAGCAGATGTGCCCAAAATATGAACGCAACGTGATAAATGGTGAAGCACTTTCATACTGAATTTGGTCTTTAAATAACACTGTCTTACTATATTAGTACAAACCTGGTGAAAATGACTTGCGATCAATGGAGGAAAGCCTTGTTTTGCGATATGACTGCAGGGCAATTTTGCATCAATACAAGACATTTTATTGAAACTAAGGGTGTATTCACACCTGCCTCGTTTGGTTCGATTGAATCGAACTCTAGTTCGTTTCCCCCCTTGGTGCGGACCTTTTGGGCAGGTGTGAATACAGCAATCGAACTCGGGTGCGGACCAAACAATCGAACCGAGACCCAGCTGAAGAGGTGGTCTCGGTACGGTTCCAAACGAACTCTGGTACGGTTCGTTTACGGTGTGAACATGAACCGACCCAATTGCAGAAAACTGCGCCTTTTTATTTGACTGCTCTTATGAGGATACTTAACAAAACGGACATTTTGGCATAATGGTGTCTAAAGCGAGCGAGCTAGAGCGCGCGCACGGCAGAAAGAGGGAGCGAGAGACCTTGTGTGTGTGTGTGTGTGCGCGCTAGTGTGCCTCACGAAGCGCATGTAACGTAGCCTGGCTCCGCCCTCCTACGTACTTCCGCTCAATTTCATTTTCCTTCAGTACTACGTCTGGGACTGCTGTAGGTTTCCAGAACCAAATTTTTTGTAGGACCAATCAGCGAACAGAGGGAGTGGCTGAGAACGATGACGTTGATGTAGTGCGTCAGTTTGAGTTGGAGTAATGGCAGAGGAGAAAGATGTGAGAAAAGCTATTAGGTCCTTTGTTGCAAAACGGCCGATTATACAGAAGTTAAAGCCGGAGCAAGAACAATGTTTGCTAAGTTTTATTGGTGGCAATGATGTTGTGGCCCTCCTCCCCACCGGGTTCGGGAAAAGTTTGATTTCCAGCTCACTCCGTTAGCACTAGAATTCGTGCCAGAATTCCATAACTACTAAACTGCCGCAAGCAGTCATTTTGATCGCTATTCAAAGCTCTGGGCTATCTTTAATGATAAATCCCCAATTGAGAGATTAATACATTTATTGTACTAGGATGTCTTTTAAAAACAAAACAACACCATACTGTACATTTAAACAAGTTTAATTATAATTTATAAATAAATAATATTAGATGCCCTGAACAAAATAGCCTATAGCCTATGTTTTCATGTTTCCACTGTTTGATCGCGCCCGCCGACACACACACACCATATTCCAGCATTGCAGCCTGTTCATTATAGCCATAATAAAATATAATACTAAAATAGTCAACCTAACATATAAATTCAACTGCTTCTCAGTAGGCTACTAGTAGGCTACAATTCGTACCATTTTATGCGTGTGATGATTTTTTCCGTCGATATTGGACCGTGAGTGAAGTTCAAAATCCTATGATAAAGAATAATTTAGCGTTTAAATACATGGCAAATGTTGAAACATTTGGATTCTAATTAGAGTTACGTGAGCCCAACGCCGCTTACTTTCACTTTCGCTTATAAAGCATTTCATTTTGGCTTTAAATGTAATGATATTCAGAACAGAACAAGAATGAAAAAATAACTAAAGGCTTTAGTTATTTTTACATTCTTGTTCTGTTCTGAATATCATTACATTTAAATGATTTGTGTTGAATATGTTTAGTGTATTTTTTACCACATTTTATTGTTGCGTATATTGGTATAATAATACCGCGAAATTCAGTGCGGTCAATATGACCGTTTATGACCGAAATAGGTAAATAATGCTATGTTCATTTGTTTGTTTTTTTGCCTTATGTGTAATTTATATGAAAAACATTTTAAATGAAAATACAGACGCTTTTAGGAAAAGTCAGGTACCAGAAGGATTGTATTTATTTTTTTCAACAAAGTTATTGCAGATATAAAATTCAAAACGGTAAAAATGACTGGCAGTTCTAGTGGTGAATGAGTTAGCTAAGGCGAACGATAGGGATGCAAAGCCGATAGTTGTTGTCTTCTCCCCTCTTGTTGCACTAATGGAGGACCAAGTGAAGGAGGCAGAAAAGTTGTTTCCATATCGCGCAGTAGCCTGGTGATCACTGTACAGCATTTGCGGCAGATCCGAAACGACCGCAGCGGCGTATTGTTAATGATTAGACCCAGCTTCGACAGTTGACTGAATACATCACTGTCCTTAGTGTCAAATATACATTTAGAATTTACAATTGTTCCTTGAACTCTTAAATTCGATTAACAAAACCAGCAGCTCTCGTTGACAGACATCTTATTCTAAACATAATCCTCTGATCATTTGGACTTCTTGTTTCCGCCGGCCGGTTTCGGCGCATGATGACATACGTCACGGCCACACGTTAGCGATTGGCTATGGCAGATTCTGAGCGACTCTGGGCAGATCCAATAGTTTTGAACTTTAACAGAGAACCCGCCTACAAGGAAGTAAACGTTTCTCAATGGAGCGAGGCCAGACTCTCTGTACAAATGAAATGTACGAGAGTCTGGTAGAACCAGGCTACATGTAACGACCCAAGCAATCAATTGTCAGTGCGGCCGGGCTTTTATCTATACCATATAGTTTCTTCATATTGCGTTTGTAGAGAATAACACCAAATCAGTAAAATAACAAATATTACATTACGAAATATCTCCACGCTGAGCCTGTTTGTGCACTTCCTGCTTTTCCCTGCTTGAGAATTCCTGTCCAATGAATGGACGACCTTAGCACACGTGTGGTTTTGTTTACACATTTTGGTTCACTTGCAAAAAGAGCAGTGTGAAAGCGAACCGTACCAAACAAAAAAAATCAACATTCTATTTGGTCCGGACCAAAGCAAGTGAACTATCGGACTTTCCTGGTGTGAATACACCCTAAATCTCATTTAATTCCCTATGCAAAAAATTGACCTGCATGTTGTCAATTCATGCAAATTGACAATAATTCAGGTAATAATAATGTTATTATAATCTAATTTAATCTAATAATATTAATATAAAAAACAACAGCAACAACATTATTTTTTATAAAATCAAGGGTGTGATGTAACGTGAAAACTATGAGTAGGTAAGAAGTGGCACAGCTTACCCCACTCCTCCCTACTGCTCCAAAGCCCTGAGGGAAGGAAAAAATTACTAGTAAAGTTGATAAAGTTTGACTGATTGGTATGCCTTTTTTACTGATTGGTAATCTTTAACTTTTTTGCAAATATGCAAATAAACATAAGACATTAGGCCAAAAAAAAAAAAAAAACTGTCAAAACAATTGCCTGTAATTAAACACGGAGTAAAAGAGCTTCTCCAGACGAGCATGATTAATATGAATACATGATTGAGGCTTCACGCTCAACTTGATTAATCAAAGTCAAGCATATGTGTGGAAGACCTATGAAAGCGAATAGTTGATTCATAAATGAGCCGTATGCTCTGAACTTGAGGTTTACAAGTACAGAATTGTGCAGTAAACATGATGGTTGATGTTCAACATTGGTTTAAGATAAAGAATCAGCTTCAGTGGTCTCAATACACAAGCAATGATGCATTAAAAAAATTCATTACAATCCAAATTAATATATTTAGAAGGAAGTAAACTCTCTGCAGGCAGTGTTAAAAATGTCATCCGAATCCACTGCAGCTGCTCACTTCTAATATTTGTATTATTTATAATTAAATAGAGTACTAATCTGAAATTAATGTAAAAATTAAGATGATTGAAATCTCGTAGATCAAAGGGCTCTCACAAACGGAACAGCTCCCAGAAATTCACCCATGGGACTGTAAAGCACGTAGAGTACAAGAAAAAATCTAGATCTGCGAAAGCCAGCTGCGCACCTCTCTTCTCCTGAATGGATTTGGAATTACTTAGACTAAAGTAAACAACTCAGAACACAGTGTGCTCAGAGACTGTCATACAGTGGAGAGGCAGAAGTCAGAGGTTTATCCATTACGCTTTGAAGGATTTCTCTTTATGTAAAATGTGCTTTCTCTATCACTTTCAATTTTTCCTGCACTCTTTCCCTCTAAATTAAATTAGGGATTTTTTCATGTGTTAAATAGAAGTCGCAACCCACTACTCCCGTGGTATTAAGCAGTGTAAATGTGTGTGCATTTCCGCTCTAGCCCTCAGTGTGTTGCACTGCATAAAATCACATTTAATTTGCCAAGGAACTCTGTTGGTTTGATGGAGCGGTTCGAATAGCTTAGGTAGTCTGAAGTTCAACCATCATCTGGTGAAAAGCAATTCAGGTTATTTTGAAGTCTGTATATTGATGATAAAAAAGATCAGGGGTGCATTCCACCATCATAAATCACATGAACTGTAAGTTCATAGATTATTGGCTACATCATATGAAGGACAAAACCTGAAAAGAAAATCAGAATTGTAAATGAATAAACACGAATAAATAATGTTTATACATCAGGCCCCAGAACATCACAGAGACTGACGTGTGGGTTTTTATACAAATCTAGTTTTACATCAAGAATCTTGATCTTTGTAAATTATAATAAAGAACAGAACGGCGAATGCTACATTTGCACAAAAACACAACATATCTCTCTCTCGAAAGCACAGTCACTTTCACATACACAAGCAGAGCGAAGGACCTGCAAGAAGGAGAAACGAGGCAAGATAACCTGAAAATGTCTTGCTTCAGCAGCTCATCAGACATTGTTGTGTGAATCCTCAGCAGGATGGTTTGTTTTCAATTTCTTAAGGCCATCTGGAGGCAGCTGAAGAGATTGGGATCAAGTTGGATGTTACAGATTCTACAGTAGTCTACTCCATATCTTCTCTTCCTTAATGTGACTTGTGGGGTGGCAGACATCTCCCATAGCATCACAAAAGAGATGATAGAACCCATACTGAACACAAATTAGATGTGATTGTTGGTGCACGAGGGTTATTTCTCTCCCTAGGGCTTTTCTTCCAATTGACAAATAAGAGAAATTCTATTGTGGAGCAACAGTATGTACATATTTTGCATATCTGTGCACTCTGTGTTTGATGTTACTGGTAATTTTCCCATTTTTCAGTCCAGCTACATAAAAATGTCAATTAAAACCAAACAAATTGTCCAAATGACAACAATAATACTATTTCTGAAATACATGTTTGGCTACATAATACATTTTTACATTTTCTCTTAAAAAAATAGAAAAATATAGTTTACTTTCTCTTGCAGTCATTAGAAACAATCACTTTCACAGCTCAGTTCAGTTCTCATATAATGGTGTCATTGCAGGCAGATCAGCTATATTGTTGAATATGAAATGTTCCCAACCAAGCAAGCCAAAAGCCAAAGTCAACAAAGGTGAGAGAGGAAAAAAAAGGTTCCAAAATAAAGGTTCCAAAGGGGGTTTTCGCAGCAATGCCATAGAACCATTTTTGGGTCCCCCAGTTTTTAATAGAACCTTTTTTCTTGGTGTAGAACATTTTAATAATCTAAAGAACCTTTTCCACTATATATATATAAAAAACTTTATGTAATGGGAAGGCTCTTCATGAAACCAGTGATGCCAAAAAAGAACCTTTATAGCTAAGAGTATGAAAAAAAGAAGAATATTGAACTCTTTAATTATTCAATACATTAAGAAACATTATAATACCTAATTTAATGTCTTCTGATTGTAATATTTTCATCAGCTGTGTGTTCTTGTAAACCTGCGAATCACATCAGTTTCATGGTTCATCCTGGTCCTCTCGCTCATCGGCTGCTGATGTTTGCTTCTATGCCTTTATGAGCTAATCAAGAGCTTCAGACATACAGCCATCTGCCGTCACAAGGCTTCGGTGTTACATTTATCAGCACCCTTCAGGTGTAAAAATGAAAAGCAAATTTGATAATAGAAGGCTCTTCAATAAGGAATCAGCTGTAAAAACAAGGAGGGAGTGTTATCACCATCAGTTATTGACACTAGATTATAGGAAAATGTCAAGTGCTGTTTCTTTTTTTAATAATATCATGTTTACATTCAGGACAGTAACATGAAGATCCTGTTACTTTAGCATTTATTAATCATTATCATATGATATCGTCATAAAATCGTATGCCTCATGCAGCAATACTAATAATTCTGAAATACATGTTTGGCTACAGAGTTTGCTCAGTGCAGTGTTTCCTTACTTCCGTCTCCTTTTTATTTGAAAATGCCACCCCTTCAAAGAAGGAGTCAAGAAGTGAAGAGGGAAGAGAGCTCTGTGGGAGTCACATACGCCTGAGAGGCAATGCATCATGGGAGCAGACTCACCTTTCCGCCCGTGAGATTGCAGTGGGAGAAAATCAGAGCAATCAATCTGGTTCTCTTCTGGTGCAGGCCTTTCACTATACATGGTCCACTGCATGGCTGGACAATAACTAAAAGCAGTGGGAAAAGTCATTTCTGAGTTGCTTTTACTCAAGTGACACTTGCCAACAAACAATTTGTGTTCAATAATCATTGACGAAAAGGGAAGCCCAATTTCCAAAGCCCAAGTGCAGGAAACTGAATCTTTGCATAACATTCCGCTTTAAATGAAGCGTGAAACAACACAAGGAAGGTTTCATTTCAGAAAGTTCGACATCAAAACAGAGCTTGAACAAAAATAACTTGAAACTCTCAGTGAGTGGCGCGCATGCACATCTACTTTAAAGCTACACTGTGTGATATTTTCCCCCCATCTAGCGGTGAAATTGTATATGACTACCCAGTGAATATTAGTTTCTGTTCCTTACAATTCCGAGGGCGTTTTAACTCCTACGGTGGCCTTATTATTCCAAGATTAACATGGCTTCCAGTTCGACTTTGCAAAAATTGCGCCTTTAAAACTATTCATCACATGTGATCCGTCGCAGCACAGATTTATGTTACAAGGTAAACAATACTTTTTCACCATTGACGCGAGGAAAAGTAACGCAAGTTATACTAGAGGTCGTTCTGGCGTTATGCACAACCATGCTATGGTTAGACAAGCAACTATAAAACTTTGAATTTACACAAATAGGCTGAATTACCTGTCAAGAAGAAAGCAGGCAACTTCGGCGTCCGTTTTAAAATCTTTGCTCCTCATGAGCTCTTTCCATCTGGGAAAAGTTACTCCAATATTGACTTTGGTCTTGCTGATTTGCCTGTCGCGTTGACATTTTAATTCTCTCTTTCGCTTCCTTGTCTGCTACATTTCCTCGAAAATAGGCGTGATCCTCTATCTTCAGCAAGCTTTCAAATCTGCCGGCAGTCGCGAGTAATCTCCCCCTCGCATTTGTTACGGTGTCACTGAGTGTAAAACGCGGAAGGCGAAGCTTGAATTTCCAGGTATGTCTCTCTTTGGCGAATGTATTTTCAAGATGGAGGCGCAACATGGCTGCCGCCATTCGAGCGACTTGCTCGTATGTATTCTAAATGGCAGATTCTACGCTTACGAGAATACTTTATTAGTTGGTGAAAGTAATTAGGCTACTCATGAATGAGCACATATACTTTTGATAGAACAAAGTGTTTTTTGCTAAGAATCAACTTAAAAAGTTACAGTGTAGCTTTAAGAGACAATAAGACCTCATATCTTCTTTATTTTCAATTATATTACAGGTTTATTATCAACTGATATATCAATATTATCAACTGCTGATCCATCAGTTATTGTTTCATCTCAAACAAATGTTTTTGAAAACAAAACCAAATCAAGGATACAAATTTAAGTATCACTGCTAAAACTAAGCTAAATTTCAAGTTTTTTCTTCCCATGGTCCCCTGGTATACCTATAGTATTATTAAAATATTGTTCATATAAATTCAAAAGAGTTTAACAATGAAGGCTGTTTTTTTGTACTGTGCTTTTTGTTTTTATAATTAATTATTTGTGGCAATGACTCACATCCATAATGTTTGTGTGATTTTTTTTCTGTTAGGTAATATTTTATATTCATTGAAACACATTCAAAATATTTATTCATGGGTTTTTGTTCACATTTTCCATTTTGAAAATCATTTGAAAAGTATGATAATGTTCAGACCCAACCAACGTATTTATCCTGAGCTGAAGAAGAAATACTGTACTAGTGACAGTTAGACTGTTGAAAAAGTAAACTATAATATAAACTGTGAACATGACAACAGAAAAAACACCCAACTTCAGTGTCATTTTAAATGCTGGTGACCATTACTGATCATGTGGTCATTAAATGCCCCAATTTCATATTTAAGCTCTATTCACAAAAGCCCACAATAAAGTAGAATAAGACATGTGAGAATAAGCAGATAATAAGCTTATTTTATGGGTTAATTAACTCTTTTGTGCTCATGATTGCTGTTAATATCTCTATAATTTACATTGATCACATTCTCTCCTCCTCATGGTGACAAAACTGAGAAAAACAACTGAATCCACTGAACTTTATTTTAACCTGTCCCACGTACAGTCAGTGGTTGGACTGCTGCTGTAATTCATAAGCTTTTTTAATACTCACAATGCTACTAGTTGTTCCTTGAGGATTACAACTGGCTTGGGGAGAAATGTAAATTAGTCAGAAAATAAAACAAAAACACAATTGTCTTCATCAGCTAGTACACTGATTTGGGTCTGAGCATTATCATATTTCTTAAATGAAACTGACATTTAATGTGCTGTACATGAAAAATTCGCATCACATGCTTGACATTACCTGTCCGAGAGAATAGGTCACTTATTCAAAAACATATACAGGCTGCACTAAAACAGGCATCAAATATATAAAATTCAACCATATAGTCAACTAGAAAATGTTCATAATTCAGATTACAGTAGCTTGATTGTGCTTAGATATGGCAAAGGCCACTAATGATAATATATAGCAGTTTCCCGGCCCTTTTCACTAGGAATAGCCATTTCAACTGCCAAAAGCCTATTATTTTGTCTGAAACTGAAAGCATTAATGTGGTAAATTAATCAATAATATTATTTACATCATCCATCCACTATTCTGCTCTGAAACTCTACTCAAAATAAAAAATGTTATTGCAATAAATCGATAAAAATTAATTCAATTGCACACGCTAGCAGAGGAAGCACTTCCGTTATCATCAAACTACACAACACAAAAGACTATATTTATACCTGACCGATTCTCCTTCACCCGCAATGCATTATTCATGAGTCGCCAATGTAAGAATAATTTACAAAAAGTCTCTGCTACTCTTCATTCCGGTCCATTCCTTCTCGGATTCCTTCAACACACTCATACTGACCGAATCAAATCCTTTAATTTATACTCATTATTCAAATCTCCACATGATTACGATCGTAACAAGCTAATTTAAGAGCTTATTATGGTTTGTCCACACTTGAACCTACTTAAAAATCCCTTGTTTCACTTGTAATAGATTCAATGCACTGGTTTCAGAATAAGCGTTTCAGTCAATACTATGCTTTATGTTGGAGACAAGCAGTTTACACTTTCTCTTCTACTTACCTCTGCCACTGGCCTGCAGTTCACATCAAATGCATTTTATAACTGTCATCCTCCATCTTTCTCCTCAAGCACACAAAGGAGACATACTTGCGTAAGCTGAAGAGATTCTGCCGTCCTTCTCTACACAGGACAGGAGTCAGCCTCATCTAATGACTGTGACCTTTCTCCATCAGGGCCTGGTAGACTTAGAAATACAACAAATACAGCAGTATTATCTCCGGCACCATAGCGACACCTTTTAATAATTAAGCACCTTCAGCACAGAACTAATTCAGACACTGCTTTGAAAGGATTACACCATCTTCAGATCTATTTTCAATAGTTTGGTGGTGTCATTCGCAGAAGGGAATCATTTGTGAGATGCACTGGTCGTTCGATCGAAAGGTCACATGGATCCTAATTTGCATGGTAGAATGTGAAGAAAACGATATGAGATCAAAATGTAGTTTCTTAACACACATCCCTGGTGTTTTTGTGTATGATTAACCAATGTTAATCAATTAATCACTTGAGGGAGTGAATGAAAACGAGTGAGAGATTTCGGACACTGAGTGCGCCGGAAGGGCTGCCGCTTTTGCATAGTTTGTTCTTGCGGTTTAATAATAATTTGAAACTTAGCAAACTGGCAGCTCCAGTAGTAATGAAAAGATTGATCTTAAACTCTGTCATGGAAACTATGTATAACCCTTAATTAATTAAAAAGGGAGTTATACTTATATAATATTATGCTGTAGCCACATTGGACAAGTGGTTTGGTAAATGGATGGATACGGACGCCGCCTTCTGGTCAGACGTGGGAATTCATTCAGCAACAGATTCTCGCAGTGCATTATGGGTATTCTCTAGCCGTTGAGCGAACATGGGTTGTACACTCGCTATTGTGGTGCATTGTGGGATTGAATAAGTGCACTCAATAACATCCACTAAGTGCACTCAATAACATCCACAATAACAGACACCACTGCAAATGTCTGTCCCCTTAAATAGTGCCCTACTGAAGGGTATAGGGGGCAATTTCAGACAAAGCCTCTGTCAACTAATGAAAAGACAGGAAATAAGGAACTAGGGACACAAACTAAACAGAACACAAACCTGAAAATATGTGTGTATATATAAAAATAACCAATTTTTTTATATTTTTTATATGTGGTGTTATCATTGGGATGATCGATGACGAACTTGACTAAGTTATCAAAAACTTTAAATCTTGGACAAAACGTATCCTAAAAAGTGGGTGTTGGGTGTTCTGAAAGTCTGGCCTGCCTCTCAAGATGATCAGCCCACACTATACATACACACAATATATGTGTTTGGGATACTCATGGTGACAGCACATCCTGACATGGAATTTTCTTCCCAAGATGTCTGCTAACTACAAGATTATTTTCTCCTGAACACGTTTTTAATTATAATGGTAGAGTTGCCAGAGGAAGTGTGCGTTCCATTTTGTAATGTACAAAACTAAAGATTAATTTAAACTACTGGTACCTGAAGGTCATCCTGATTGGTTCCCTCAGATTCACAGAAGAGTCACACAGACTCGACAGGTCTGGCTCCATTCACAATCCAATCAATTCCTGATGGAAATACATCACATTATGGAGGTGCAATGGTTTTGTGAAAGCCATTTCATGTTGACTTTAAACAATAGTCATGGCAAATACAAAATATCAACACTGAAAATTTGTTTCCATTTTGAATGATAACTTACCTTTGTGGACACAAAAATTCTTGGCTGCAAGAAAGAAAACACATATGCGTGCGAACTGACACCAACTGTGTGCAGCAGATGTAATGATGTGAGTCATGGAATAAATGTTATTCACCACAGCTGGCAAGCGGTATTGTGATGTAGAGTGCAACTTAATTATCCTATCTCTCGCTATAATTTCTAAGCTAAGTTTCCATTTTACATCTCTTGCTGCTCTCTGAAAATAAGGAAGTTTCTAAACCCAAGAGTTCTTGGCAATGTTCCAGGGAATTACGAAGAGGTCATGACTGGTTTGTTTGTGTCCCTTGGTGGGAATGTATTGGAAGCAGAAGTGAACTGAGATTGGACAGACATTGTTAGTGGAGCAGAGTTGTACTGGGACATGTTTCCGTGCTCACAGCCGAATGTCTGGTAGCATTTTCGGGCAACAAACTGCCCAGTCAGTGTTCTGCTCAGGCCTAGGGGTTTTGATTCCAGTGGGGCCGAGATCAATGAGCTTTCACATTTGGGGGAGTTTGTGTGGGTGAGGAAGCCGCTAGAAGACGGGTAAAATAGGGAAAGGGATGGGCATATGTGTAAAATCTGTAGAAGACAGAGAAACACGAAGCAATGTACTGCAGTGAAGCACCTCAGGGATCACAGCAAATTGGTCGGAGTTGTTTTGCTATCGATTGGTCATGTTGCTCATGCTCCCTAAATATCAACCTGCACTGGAGACTAGCATGGCATAGAAAATATCATAAACAAGCGATGAACACTGCAGTACTGCCTACATCACAGTGTCGCAAGATTTCTGCATCTGCATTCTTGGGTTGAGCTCATAATCTGAACATCAGTATTTGTTTTTATTTTATAAGACTTTTAAGCCCATATTTGTTTTTTCCATATGTAAAAATAATATTAATTTAGAAATTAACTCTTATTTAACCCCCCAAAAACTTTCATAATTTCATATAAAGTTAATCTAACCTATTTAAAATCCAGTCAAATATTAGGCTATTTGCAGGTTTATCTCTCTATTTTACCACTAAGTAGGCATGCACATTTCTGAAATATGACCGGAATTAATTCATTTTAATTATGTTTTTGTTTGGAGTCAGTCTGACCCCAGCAAAAACATGTTGCAGAAAATAAATGCATAACTAATTGAATACATAAATACAAGGCTCCAGCATCCCTGCAACCCTATATACAGGACTTGCTGTTTTGAGAATGGATGGATGGAGAAATGAAATGAGAATTAATAGATAAATAATCATCATAATCATGATCTGGGGCCTCATTTATAAAACTTGGCGTAGGATTTGCGTCAGAAGTGGCGTATGGATGAAACATAGGACGTGCGTACGCACAGAAATATTCGGATTTATAAAACCGTGCGCACGCACGTCCTAAGCAGTTTTCCCTTAATAAATCACAATCAATTCTAAATGTAGCGCAGCTTTTGCGGCTTCATGTCACGCCCATAGTTGTCCATAAATAGTCCGTGAAACGCCCAGAATTAATATTCATCGATTGCGAAATCATGGCAAACACAGAGAGGAAAACCAAGAAACGTAACTTTCATCACGTCATTACGCATTGTGATGGCATCATGGCATTTTATTACCATCCATTTGATTGCATCTGACAAGCTACAGATGTGTTATGAGGATGAATTGCATAACATGCCAGTATTATTGCAGAACATATTTCACTTTTCTTTTTGCAAATATGTGTTAATTTGAATTTCTGTTGTAATCTTCGTTTGATTTTGTTTGTTTTACACTGCAGATCGATCAAACGGCTGTTCGTGTAGGCTGTTAATTGTAAGACTTGCTTTGTGAAGTCTTCACGTTATTATGAGAGGCAGTATTGCCATTTCTTTTACACAACGGTACACAGTTTCACACACTTTCACGTGTTTCTTCCATCTGCCGACGGTGTCGCCATTTCTCATTTCACCCGTTTTTGTGCGTACGCCTGGGTCAGACCTTGCGTGAAGGACCGCACATTTTCCCGTCAAGTTCGCTTTTTATAAATACCAATTATTGCGTAGAGAGTGGCGTACGCCTTCTTTTGTGCGTACGCAACGTTTATAAATGAGGCCCCAGGGGCCTCATTTATAAAACTTTGCGTAGGATTTGCGTCAGAAGTGGCGTACGGATGAAACATAGGACGTGCGTACGCACAGAAATATTCGGATTTATAAAACCGTGCGCACGCACATCCAACGCAGTTTTCCCTTAATAAATCACAATCAATTCTAAATGTAGCGCAGCTTTTGCGGCTTCATGTCACGCCCATAGTTGCCCATAAATAGTCCGTGAAACTCCCACAAGTTAATATTCATCGACTGCGAAATCATGGCAAACAGAGAGGAAAACCAAGAAACGTAACTTTCATTACGTCATTACGCATTGTGATGGCATCATTGCATTTTATTACCATCCATTTGACTGCATCTGACAAGCTACAGATGTGTTATGAGGATGAATTGCATAACATGCCAATATTATTGCAGAACATATTTCACTTTTCTTTTTGCAAATATGTGTTAATTTGCTCATTAGTTCCATTCGGGACGAAACAATTGATTGGTTTGGGCGACTGTCACTCACTCTTGCAACCATGGCTACCACCCCTGTTGCTAGATCTGCCCATATGCGCGCGCACCTGTTTGATTTGAGGAGGCGCGGAACCTATGAAGAGTAAAATTATGGCAGAGAAAGAGCATTCAAAATTCAAAGCACCAGCATATTCAGTCAGTGAAGGCAAACAAGGCAAAAACTACTTCCTCGGACCCTGGTTGCCCGCACTCTTGAACGACCTCCTCTGCTTCGCCCTCGACCTCGGACCTGTCCTCGAACCGACGATGCGGTACTTGTCTCCGGAGTGTAGTCCTCATTAGAGTCAACAATGTTTTCATCATGGAAACTCTTACATGCAAAACACCGTATATGTTATGAATCTTACACGAAATTCACCTTCATCACAGTGTAACTGAAGGTAATGGAAAAACGTGTATCAATGCAACCTGTTTTTAGCTTTGCCTTATAAATATAGTTTGTTACCTATAAATATAACTTGTTACCGAATCAAAGTATATTTTAAACGTTACCAGTATCGATATGCTAGCAAGAAATCTTATTTGTTTATATTCATAGTGATAAAGTTAGGTATTTTATTACATGTGATTCTGACATGATGTCACTGCATGCACTGCGCTCCTTCCTCTCCACTCGTCTCAGGTAAATAAATGCGTCTTCCAGCTGAGCCTGAGCGTTTGGCGTCGCGCGTTCATGTGTTTTGGGGGCGTGGCTTTGGAAGGAGTGAATGGAAATAATTAGCTGTGTTTACAACAGTCGTGAGAGGTCTACAGACACTCGATTTTTATACTCTCTTTTTCAGAGTACTTACGTTTTAATTATGTATTGGTATATAAAGACAGTTTAAACAAATTTGGATTTTTTTTTTGAAAAATCCTACCTACCCTGCCTTTAACTATGTTTTTTTTTTTTTTTAATGCAAAATGGTCCTTGTTTTCTCAGATGCAAAAAATACCACTTTTCTGAATCAGCTGAAAGAATTTCAGCATTCAAAGAAAAGAGAAAAACGAGTTTTAAAAGACTGATTTGTGGAATTGTTTCTTTTGCACAGTGCATCAAGAGCAAACAAAAGCACATTGCAGAAATAGGACTTTTGAAAATGCGTTAAACTGATTGGCAAAAAGGATTTCAAAACAATCAACAAGCCTTCTGATTTTGGAAATAAAATGTTGTTCATATGCAATGCTGTATGTGCATTCTGTTGCTATGGAAAGCTGTGTGTGTGTGTGTGAGAGAGAGAGTGGTGTTTTCAGAAGGATTTGTGGGAGTGTCAGTGTGTGCACATCCCTTTTGATTCTTGGCTCTGATGATAAGCCCCCTGCTTGCTTGAGCGCATTTCCCAACCCAAAGTCAGGGTGTTATGACTATGGATGACAAGCACAGGAGCATTCCAGCCTCAGACAGAAGGGGACATAGATAATAGAGGGTAAAGAAATACAAGACACATGGAAAAGTGAAAGATGGTGCAAGTCAGAGAAGACAAAGATAGGCCTATAGAGGAGCTGAAAGCTGGAAGAATAGCATTTTAAAGAAAAAACAGTAAAGGAATAATATTAGAGATATGAAATAGAAAATGCAGAAAATGGAGGCAAGCACATTTTTATACCACAATGCTGTGGGGAAATGTCACATTTAACGTGTGAAATCTGTCTATCTACCTATTTTAGAGGCTTGCCTACTCAGAAAAACTACAGCAATACATGTGTGCATTTGTGGACAACAATAATTAAGCAATTGTGAAGCAGTAAAGCTGCTGTATTTCACTTTGTCACTTTTTTTGATCTGTATTTGCATTCTGTTTTCAATTACCATACTGATTGCACACAACCCCCTTTTTTAACCTACATTCCCGTCTCTTCTGTGTTGTTTTTCCTTAGACCTTGAGTAGATTGAATTATCTTGCCCCTACAGTGCACATTCAAACAAACACAAAATCAATTTAAAAGCAGATTATGGTGAACGCTGGACCAATAATTACAAATGACAGGCAAATTCTGCTGTCCCCTAGACGAGGAAAGGGGATGCAATACTGTATATTACTTTATATTATAGGTAGAGAAATGGGGGAGAAAAAACTTCAAGGGCTAAAGGGTAAACTAAAAAAATATATACGAGAAATCAACTAGCAGAATCAACAAATAGAGGCCTTGAAGCAGAACTGCTACAATATGACTGCAAGTGAGCGACTTTTTCCCATTGAGAAATGTGTCCAATGCAAAGAATTTGAGCTAATACCATTAGAGTTACAAATGGTGCCAAGTGTTTTTGTGCATGTTTCCTAACATGTACACCATTTAAAATGTAATATACTAGCATTTATTTAAATGCTATTATAGCCAGTGGTGAGCTTTCTTTGTTCTTGCCATAAAAAAATATTTGTGAAGGATGTGGACAAGCTTTTAAGAGAAGCTCAGTTGCAATCTTGTAATTACAGCAATTCTTATAGGACGTGAACATTCTTTTAATCACTGTATATGTACAGTATATGCAACATCGACATAACATTTATTATTCTAAATATTAGCTCTAATTTAAATACATTGAAATAACAACTGTTTTAGAAAAGTGAATACATTTTTGTTACATATTTTATGCAAATTTTCATATCTTAATTTTAATGTACTACAGTCTAGCCTCGAGCTTACAGCTGATTGTTCTGTGGATTGTAATCATTTTGAGGTGCAGTGCAGCTTTGGCACTGTAAATAAGTGTAATCATTTTGAAAGAATGTTTTTAGTCGTGTAGTCATTAAGATAATTGTGTAGAGTGGAGCTCTGATACAAGAAAGAAGCGATACGACTTGCATGCAAAGATAGTTTACAGTGCTTGTGCATGCTTATGGGTTTGTTTATCTGCCTGGATGAACATCAAAAACCTTGAGCTCAGGAAAGCTTCACTATTGATTACACTTGACAGCGCAATTGGGAACAGTTCAAAAGCGAGTGGTAAAATAATTTTCTTAAAGGGACACTATGTAATTTTTCAGTTCAAAATTAACAACATTTTAAAAAAACGATTGAATCGACACAATCATTTTTCCAAAACATGTTTTTGTCATATCATGATTCACTATGGTAAGCCTATTATAAGTGTTTATATTTTAGACCTGTCGGGATTTTTTCCGCTGGAAATTGCGTACATATGTCACTAGCCCGTGCGTTTTATGAATGTTTTATGAGCAGTAGGATAATTTCTCTAGTTTTTTTTTTAGTTATGAGAAAGAACCATATTCATCTGCACAGTCACGCAGAGCTGAAGCACAACCAAAACAAAGTTATTTTGCAAAATGCATGCGTTTTTTTTTTTTAACCTCTATAGGGGTAAAAGTTACAGAGTGTACCTTTAAATATCTGGTCACATAGAACTAAAGGGTCAAGGTTTTACAGATTAGCATGGCCCTCTTAACCCCTGCAGGTTAAAAGTTTTGGGTATTCTGGGGAAAAAAAGCTAATATTTAATAATGTTATTTTTATATTGTTTTTTACAGTTTTCTTAAAAAAAAGAGAGAAATTAGACCTGTTTGCATCCTATCTGCGTCACAGATCTGTTGCTCCTGACATCCCTTTCCTCCAGCTCAAAAGTAATTATCCACTCAGAAGAAAAGATGTCAATTTCAAAGCACATGCTTCTGGGGAGTCCTGCATCAGTTGAGCAACTGCAATTGAGATGAATGAGAATTCTAACAGATCGATTTCTCCAGACAGACAGCTATCCTTGATTTTCATTAATGAGTTTCACATGAATGATGAATGAATTACATACATTTCATAACTCATTTTTTGTTGTTTGTTTTATTGGAATATGAAGAAATGCTAAACTATTGTACATAACATGTTGGCAATGGAATTCATTCAGTTCAGATATTTAGACCACACATTCAGTCCAAAAAAAAAAAAAAAATCGAAACTGATACTGTTACATAATGAACTTGGGATGTTTCTTCACTGGGTCTTCAAGCTTGTTCCCAAGGGAATGGAGACCTCACAGTGTAACCGGCTGCTCTGGACTTTAGAAGGGGAGAACTCGCTCACCGCGTCTAGAGAGAGAAATTCACATGGTTCAAATGGGCTCGTTTGGCACTAGCACAGGTTAAACTGAGCAGAAAGAGATAACTGAACAAAAACTAGTGTTACAAAACAGCTGAGGTACAGATCTCCCTACTGAAAAGACGTTTATTGCATAATCATTATTGCAGACTGTAAATATTCTCCTTTACGCGTTCAGTTGCATGTCACTATTCAAATTGCATCCAATTCATCTCCATAGTAGTGTTTTTAATTCCATTTTTAAAATATACACGTGGGGCGAAAATACAGTTCAAAGACTAATGATGATTAAATAACTAAAGGCATTAGAGCAGCAGCATGGTGTCCACAGAGATGGCAGAGCCTAGAGAGAAAGAGAGGAGAAAAAACTGCAATAGAAACCTGCAACTGAAGCTATTTCATCTCTAGAGCTCACACTAAGACAATCATTCACTAAGCCCCTTGTTCATTTAGACAGTTTATCTTCAATTTGTGTTCAGTGCCCCCCCGTAATGCACACCACAGTAAAACTTTTTTTGTAGTTCTTTCAAAATCAGTCAGATGGGACTTCTGTCTCTCCGTTTCCTCTCATCTGCTTGACTGCTTTTTGCATAGGGTGCTAAAAAACATGATTCTGCTAAGAAAATGAACTCAGAGTAAGCCGTTTGCAGTTCATTAAGATGTCTAAATAAATTAGCATTATAATCCATTTTGCACGCAATCCAGTTAATAATGAAAAAAGCATATCATTCCCTAAAATTGTGATACTCATGAAGTAACATCATTTTAGACCTACAGCATGGCTGGAAGACAAGTTAATATCATTAAATTTTCCATTTTTGCACAAACCGTGGTGATGACTGCAGTCATTAAAGCTCATGCCTGTTACCAAAGAGGAAAAAACAACTCCAAGAATTTTCCAGTTCACATGCATTGATTGGCTGGTACGTAAGATCATGTCTTGTACAATATCCTATTTTCTTCCACAAAACCAGATCTTCTTAGATAATAAATTCTTTGAAAATTCAGAAACATTGATGTTCTTTCTTTTTTTCATCCTACAACAGAACAAAGGGATTTTTGAGGGGCACTTAAAAAGTGAAATCCAAAAGTGGGTCTACAGTGATACTGGAGAGGGCCATCCATTTGTTCGTTTTAACTAACTAAAAATATAAAGTTTAACCAAAAGCGAAGTTTAGCATAAAGTTCAGCTAAATGTGTCCTCCCACATTAAAATCACAAAAATATTACATAAAATTAAACTGTACAAGTATATAAATCTGTATATAATTGATTATTTTAATGGTTGTTATAAATATGTTTATATGGCAATTTATTAATATATTTATCTATATATATAATTTATTTTAATGGCAATTAGTTTCATGTAACCAAAGTACGTAAATAACATCCAAATTAATTATGACATCAAGGTGTCATTGGCCTTAAGATGATGAAAGACCTGCCTCAGACAATAACAAATGCATCATGCATTTTAAAGATTAAAAAGGGCGCCCTGAATTTGAACCCGAATTTCGGCTTGCGGCCCTTTCCGATCCAGCTCCCCTACTACTCAATGTACTCAAATACAAAATCTGAATGATAAATATGAATGGGTCCAAAGGTGAAGCAATCATCCAGAGAGACAGAATTCAAACATGGTAAAAAGATCCAGTGCTTAATGACAGATGCATCAAACATGTCACAACCAAGGGATTTTGTAAGGGGCTGAGAGGATTAAAGCAGATGTTTTTAATATACTCAAGCTATAGATGCCAAAAGGCAACCCTCAGGATAAGCTTAGCAAACCAGCAAAGAATGAGAAAAATGCAATGATTTCTTCGTAGGTTCTGGTTTATGATTCTGGATTACTAGCATGACATTTGCAACGACTTATCCAAACATCCAATGATCCTTAATATCTTCCAGATCAGCAAACGGAACTAATTGATTCGCCTCATCTGAAATGGAGGAGCTTTAAGATGGCTTCATAGCTTGAACAAGCCAATGCGTGTCAAGGACCTTCACTGTCAAAAGGGTACTGCAAAGTTTAGACGATGTGCGTACGTAAACATCTCAGCCGTTGCTTTTCTGGGAAGTGTTATTCAGTAAGGGACAGAAACAGTCCATATGACGCAAATAAATATATGAGGGTGATTGTTGCATGTGTCCACAAAGTTAAACATTGTTTTTTTGTTAAGTGAATGATGGCGAAAAGTGATGGTACAAGCCAAGGTTGCATGTTGAACAAGCTTGTTATATCCTGAGATGCAGACAAGTTTATAATAAATAGTGTGTGAATGCGAAAGAAACAGCCCTTTAAACATCCCACAGCTGTCCATATGGAGACACTTTCACATGAAGAGGCTGCATTGAATGTTTTCACTCAGAAGTCAAATGAAAAAACTGTGGCACTTGTCTTAGATTAAACAAACTTTAAAGTAAATTTAATTCTAGTTATGACAGGGGTCTCAAACAGTCCATGCAAGTACTCCAGGAGAGCTAAATTATGAGGAATTTCTTTTAAACAAAAACATAAAATTAGGTTCATTTCAACTAAAGCTTTAGCTGGGGACACACTTAACAACTAGCTGAAACATTTCAAGACTGAACTGAACACACTTAACGTCTGTTTTCATCGACTGACTGAACACAACCATGTCGGACTCAGTGCGTCCGGCATGATCAGTCGTAAGTATCAAATTACATTCATAATCGGCCTTACAGTCGTTAAGTGTGTAACCGGCTTTAGGTTAAGAAGCCAAAGTTATTGGGGTCAGTAAGATTTTTACAGTAAAACTGTAATATTGTGAAATATTATTTACATTTAAAATAACTGTTTTCTATTTTAATACATTTTAAATGGTAATTTATTCCTGTGATGGCAAAGCTGAATTTCCAGCAGCCATCACTCCAGCCTTCATCCTCACATGATCTTTCAGAAATCATTCTAATATGATGATTTGGTAAAAGAAAGATTTTTTTTATCATCACAGTTGAAAACCGTTGTTGCTTAATACATTTTTGTAACAATGTAAAAGCCTTTACTGTAACTTTTGATCAATTTAATGCATCACTGTTAAGTAAGAGAAGAAAAAAATCTTTAAAATAGTCACTAATTCTTTGAACGGTAGTGTATGTTTATACAGTAATGTGGTACAACTAAATGCATGCTTTAAAGGCCAGGCTGACAAATGCAACACTCAATTTTATACAATATGTAACAGGTTTCTGCTTCAAACTCTCTAATCACCAAGGGGGGTCCGACTCCTTGAGACCCCCTGAGCTAGGGAAATTGGCTCAGATGTATGCTGGGAGCAGAATGTGTGTGGGATTTGATGCTACACAAATAAACCAGCTTCCTCACTTCATGCCTTTGCACAGAGATTTATTGTATATCAATTAAGCAGGAGCTGGGTCTGCAGATAAGCCTTCTGAGAGCCACAGACAAAAAAAATTATTCATAAGAAATATTTGATCCATATGCTTAATGAGAAAACACAAACAAATCAGGTCCTTTCAGTCTCTTGGTTCATGAATCACACAAAGCGCTCGAGAAACAGTGAGCGACACTGAGCGCCTGCTTACGGCTCCCAAAACAGCCAGTTCAAAAGGAGAACGAATGACATCGCCTGGGACACAAAGGCAGCCGTACGTCTTGATGAAGGTTTAACCAAACAGTTTGAGTAGAGGGATTTTTTTGCATTTCATAAACAATGACGAGGGCGTTAAAAGGACGATCTATTCTGGAAACACATTACATCTTTCACCGGGAACAGGCTGAAAGAAACAGCTATGAGATAACATTTCACTTCTGAGAGAAAATTGAAACAGCTGAGAACTGAATGCACAAATCTTTCATCTTAGCTTCAAAGTTCAAGCTAGATTCTTAAATTCTGACTGAAGAAAATTAGGCCCTTGTAACGACAATATGCTACAAGTTATAATTTATAAATTATGGCTAAGGATCATCGAGTTACATATTGATATAATAGCCAATAAATCAGCCATTCTGACATTCCCTCTTGTATCAGTTTCAAAATCTACCTTAAATTTTCTGTTGTCAAATTGTTTGGTGAATAGCATGTAAAATAAACCATACTGTCTGGATAATTGCCTTCAATATTTACAGAACAGATCTATTTAGGTCAACTACTAATTAGGATTACAACGTCCCAAATCTCAGTACTTAGTAGAAGTATTGGGAATCAGCCCTGGCCTACCTTAGATGACGGAGTGGTGAGAATTCACTTCATGAGTAAGATGGCAGTTCTGTTCTGGCTAAGACAGAAAAGTTTCTGAAAAAAATCTGGAACATTAATCATTCACCATTTCTGATATTGCTTATGTCGAGCATTTTACGTGGCTAAATGTGGTTGGGTTATTGTAAGCAAGCGGGTCGGACATGCATGTTGATGAGCTGCAATTCCAGTATCAGTGATCTCCACTATCCAAGAACATATAAAAGCTGTAAAAAGTACATCACCACCATCTGGTCAGCTCTGGCCAAAACTTCTGTTATGTGCAAAAGAAAGAAAGAAAGAAAAAAAAACTTTGACTTTATTATGTATACATGGATTCAAAAGAGAAAGTTTCACATTAAGTTCTGATAACATCTCTCGCCATAACCAATTAAATGTAGTCACATGGTGTTTAAGTGCCAGCACAAAAGTCTGCTAAGGCTTTGTAAATGATAGTCATAAGAAAACTGTATTTAAGAACAAACTATGATTTATTGACATTCCATCAGATGACATCTTCATGGATTAATGCTGATAGAGATTCTTTAAATCCAAGGGCACTGGCTTCAATATATAGAGCCTGAAGAATTTCTGTAAACAGTGAAACGCAACAGATACTTTTTTTTTTATCTCGTCAAGACAACAGACACCCTGGCACACCAGCTATCCTTAATATCATGTCTGACATAACACTACCCCAACAAGTACAATTTTCCATAGCACATTTATAAAAAGTCTTGAGGTGGATCCTCAAGGCAGGCTTATGGGTAATGGGTGGGTGTGTGTTGTCTCTAGACAGAACTGAGCAGCTACTGCTTGGAACTCTTATCCCCCAGTGAGTGGCTCATAGTGGGGGGCACTACTCAATCAAAGAAGAGCAATCCCTCGTTGAAAGAACAACTTACACACTCCAGATGTGCTGGAACTAGAGAGATACAAGCCAAGCCAACAAAATCTAGCTAGGTCTTCGTTAGATTCAGGGATTTTTGCGGGACAACATCCTTTCAAAGAATAGACCGCATGTTTATTGCAGAAAGTAGCAAAAAATTAACATGGGAAAATCAGCAAGTGTCTGAGACTACAGTCAGTGCAGAACATTCAACAAGAAAATGAAACATAAAATTCTCCATCATTAACAAAAGTTCGGGGCTGGTATGATTTCTATGTTTTTGAAAAAAGTCTCCTATGTTCATCAACACTGCATTTATTTGACTAAAATTACAGTATAAACAGTTGTATTGTGAAATATTACAATTTTTTTTAATGTAACTTATTAATGTGATGGCAAAGCTGAACTTTCAACAGCAATTACTCCAGTCTTCATGATAATATGCTGATTTGCTGCTCAAGAAACCTTTCTTTTTATCATCAATGTTGAAAATAGTTGTTGTTCTTAATTCTTTCCCAGGACTCTTTAATGAATAGAAAGAAGAAAAAAAAACTGCATTTAGTAAAAATATTTTGTAACATTATATGGTTTCACTGTACCTTTTGATGACTTTAAAACAAAATAAGACAATACAAACAAAAAAAACCTTCTGATCGCAAACTTTTGAATGGTGGCATATATCCAAAAATATACAAGGGGGGATATTTTACATTACAACTTATATCATGAAGAATAATTCATGGAAATATTTGGAGATAGCATGTTATAATGAATCGTGCACAATAAGAAACAAAGCAAAATAATTGTTTATGATGTGCACACATTTTCATTTAACTATTTGTATTTGTGTATGTGAAGTGTGAAATGTCATTTTCACATGTCATTTTGTTGTGTGTAAAGAGCTACTTACTAGTAACTGCTCCCATGTATTCAACAGAAAATGTCAGAGATGGAGCTGGAATAAAAGACAGAAGAAAAAAAAAACTTAATATAATATATGTAATATTAAAAAAAAAATCTGTAAAGATTCAGCATGGGCCTGTTTATCAGTACGAGTGTCTAACCAGGTCTATTACAAAACATTGTGGGTTGGAGGAATTCCATTACAAACTATATAATGAATGATTTGCACTGTCAAATACATTAATATAAACTCGCCTGCTTGGTGTGAAACATTTTCGAGTTTATGTTAAAAAGCTTTCCAAGGCATAATGTGTTTATAATATGTTTGTTTTAATGGTATTCTACTCTAAAACCTCAGAGGTTTTATTGTATTGTAGATGTTGTAGGAAATCGGAATAGCCAATTAGGAATAAATCAATACAATCTCTGGTTCCCCTCAACTGGGAGATATCTACATTCATATTCATTCATAACATGGCAGATTTTTTAGCATTTTGACTCAGACTGGAAAATGGCCATATTTTAATATTCTACATAGCTTCCACTTGCACTGGAGAAATAGGCCAAAAACATTTCTTAGACACAAGCATGATGTTCCATGATATTTGCACAGCGATTGAGGATGCTGTCAAAATCAACGTCTTGACAAGGTATAGACTGTTGACAATGAGGTGTCTTCTGAAGGCACATGCTTCTCACTCAAAAATATTCTGATTCTGCAGGCATAGGCATAATTGTGAGACACTAGTAGTGATTAGACACTAGAAGTCAAGACACAAGGCCCTGTCTCTGCCACATAGGTGCTTTGGTCCAACTCTGCTCGAGAAATGATTACAGAAGTGGTCTCTATTGATGAAAAGCATGGGGGACACATCAAACCAGTAATCTGTCATGTAGAAAGAGCGGAAATTGTGAAGCTGGAGGCAGTGATGGAAAGAGGAGAGCGGTGACATGGGGGGAATTGGTTGCAAAGGAGGAAGTGCGAAATGAGAGAAAAAAAAAATCATTACAAGTCCACAGTCATCCCTGACTTTAATTTTGATGATATAAAAAAATATATATATAAAAACATACCAGGAACTGAAAGTATTAGTAATCAAAAGCTAATGCGGCATATGCTGAATAAGCTAACCTGTGGCTAACCTAAATTTTGTGCTACATTTACTTTTATTCTTATACAAGTAGGTGGAGGAGGCAGGCAAGCATTTTAAGATTGAACTTTGGTGAACTTTAACCTCAAAGTTTGGACATATTTGACTTTATAATTTTTAAAAGGTGTATTCTTAAATGCTTAAAATCATTTGTAGGCACAATTTGTGCCTACATATGAACATCTTTTAAAAATAATAATAATAATACTAAAAAACGAGTAGGTGTGTTTTAATTTAAACTTTTAATTGGTAGTGTATATGATGGTTTAAGTGCAGCCTAATGCAGCTTTAAGCTGTAAACATTCAAGGTCTGAAATTAGTTGAATTTAGTAAAACAGAAGGACCAAGATGATTTAGTGGAAGAGAGAACCAAGAAAAAGAGAGGGAGCCACATGTATCAAAGGCATTTACAAAACCACAACAAGGCAAACGCACACATCTGTTTCGGCCCTGAATAAGAATGGGATGTAATACATTCAGTCATAGTTTAAACCAAAGTTTGCTTTAGATTCAGGGATCAAGTAGACCCAGAAGAGCTACGATTGATGTTCACCAAATGTACAATTTAATAAACATCTACAGGACAGACACTTTCAATACAGGACAAATACTTCCTATGTTTCTACTGATCAAATACAAACCCCTTAATACAAAAAGTCAGATTTCCTTGCTTCCATAGAAATATTGGGGTTATTAAAGCAAAACAAGTAACAAAATCTGAATTATTAAATTTTTTTTTACTTTTCACTCAAATGTATATGCTAATAATAGAAAAAATATTTTTTTTGTTGTTGTTAATTTTACACACATGCAGCCACATACTTCATATTACCTAAAGACGACAAAAACGGTAAAATGGCATTTTCCTGCTGAATCACATTCAGAGGTCATGGTACCACTGAAACTTCAAAGGAGAAAAACTTCAAAACCTATTTCTACCTGCAGCATTTTGATTGGTTCAATCACCTCAATGTCACAGTTCAACAAAAGCACTCAAATACATAACTTCAGGGTGAATAAACGCCACAAAGCAGATCAACTCATCCATCTCAAACTGGAATTTCAGACTTTAGCCCTATTCGCACTGGATTAGTATTATCACAGGATCGGTGTTCGGCGAAATATGGTAGGTTATTTGCGGGGGAATTTTTACTATACAAATTACAGACATGGCCAATTCGTACAGGATTAACATGACAGACAACTTCCACAATTATTACAAATCACTAGAAGTCACCAGTTAATACTTATCCCATGCGAATAGGGCTTTTCTTTAACAACAATCAGAAACAAAACAATAAAAACCAAATTAAAGGCTGACAAAGACTTCAATTGTAAGAACTATGTGCTTTTACAAACTGAGAGACAAGTTGAAATGTAGTACAAAACAGAGGACTTGCCCCAGAATACAGCTTTAAGCATTTTTACAGCATGAGCTCAAAATGTCAGGATGCAAAGTGCTAACGAAAAGGACAGTGTATTCAAAAAAAATATGCAGTTCATGGTCTACAATATTTTAATAAGCATATACAAACTAATCCCTAGAATACAGGAACCATCCATGCGAATAGAATCCTAGTATCAGTTAATTACCCAGAGTGCATAAGCAGAACACCATCAATCCCATGACTCCAGTAGGAGCTGCAGTTGTGAGCCTCTAATAGATAGAATTTGTGACAAGTGGAGCTGCCAACGTTGGTGAATTGATACATCTCTAAAATGTACCTTAACCTTTGACTCTTTTGACAGCAAATCAAACATTCAGATGTAAGAATGTACCAAAGCTACATATTCTAAAAATCAACTAAATCAGGCACAGGCTTATGTGAAAAACAGCAAGATGTGAAAGATCATACATTACATTAAATATTCATAATGTGTTGATTCGTCTGGCAAGCCAACTAAAAACAGGAAAATGAAAATGCTTTCCTCATTATCATTCACGATCACCTTGGTAAAACAATCAACCCACTTCCTAACAACACAATGATGAACATCTGTTACTAAAGGCCTTTTACAAATTAATAAAACAAATAAATCAAATTATAGTGCCCTTTTGCACAACACATACACACACACACACACACAGAACACGTATGTATGAGTTTAATAAATGCTGTGTCCTACAAAAGGCGACATGCACATTCAAACAACGAGAGACACTTTAGAGTAAACACGCGAGTATTCATTTTTCAGTTTAAAATGGCAAAGATTATTCAAGATCAGTCTTAAACTCTATACAAAGGTTACATTCTTGTAATTCCCTCAATGACAAACTTCAATCTTAAGATTAGCATGACCTGGCATGAATATTCTTATGAAATCTGGTTAAAAGTGATCAGCACATCGGCTACATTTCAGTCAACAAAACCACACAGATAATGAAACAACCCCATCTGACTGAACTTCATCACACATTTTACATCTTCCACAAAACTAAATTCCAGTCTTAAGTTTCTCAGGAGACTTTAACATTGGCACCGCAACAAATTACAGCACTGCACCAAAATATAATGGTGCACCAAATACAATGACTGTAAAATGACTATTACGGCCAGGGCATTGTTTTGCAACGTGCAGCAGCTGCTCACATTCAAAGTATAAAGAGCATTTTGAGTGCCACAAAGGGCAATGCAGTTCAAAATGCATCTTTAATGCACAATGAAAACACTGAAGGAACTAGGTGAGTTATTCAAGTAAACAGTCGGTTTTGTAAGTAAATGTAAAAAGTGGGACACATAAATTACATTAGTTACATCTGTAGCCTAATGTAACTAATGTCTAACAGAGTTGCCACTGTTTAAGAATTCATTAATACAGATCATTAATAAATGTTAAATAATTTTTAACAGTATTAACAAGATGAAATAATGAATAAATTAAATATGTCTGGTATTTGTATCAACTACCAAAAATGTGTTAGTGACAACTCTAGTTGGGAGCAATGATGACATCACTATGTAATTGGAAAACTGTCTCTAATGGTTGATATTCCTTTATGTTCAAGTTTACTTTTATTAGTAGTAACACTATTTTTTTCAGTAGATTCAGGAAAAAGAGTGGTAATGGAAGCCTTAACAGCATCTAAAAAACATTTTTATAGTAATGCCAGACTGATGTGTTATAAAAAAAAGCCTGTTTCTTTTAGATCTGAAATGTGCCACTGCCACAGCTTGGCTCCAAAATGCATCACCACGACCAATTTATAACTGGACAACAGCCACTGAAGCTCTCATAGGATAAATACTTATGTTCGATACTTTATCATTTCCTCTACTGTATATTCAATGCATCTGATACCTAAAGTATTTGTAATTGATGACATAACCCCATTATTCAGCTATCTTTATATTCATTTTTGTGAAAATCAATAAAAAAGAAGCTGTTTTCAAAAAGCAAAGCTAATACCGGTACAAAAAATCAATGTATGTGAAAGCTTGTGAGATAATAGTAATTCTCTGAATCCATTTCCTTAGTGACTGACAGGTTGTTTTCTGCCAAAGTTAACATCCCACCTTGACCTAAGCAGCTCACATAGCAAAAGACCTGTCAATATTGCTTTAAAAACAGTCAAGAACAGAGCATAGAGAGGGCACTGGAAATGATTTAGAATGTTTCCACAACTGAAAGTGTTCTCAATCTCAGGATTCCAATAACAGTGATATTTAATACTAGAGATTGTTGACGTATGTCGTATTTGAAGTGGACTAGACTAAGAAAGGCAGGGAGGAACTGCCCTCAGGTTGTGGTCGAATGGTATTTATTTCATCACATAATCCAAGACAAATCAAAGCAAGTCCAAGGATCTATTCAATTTTTGTGGCTAAATGAAAAGCATACTTGTTATCAAGACCACATTTAGGTGTATACCTAACTGATTCTAAATCAGCACAAAAGAATTTACCAAAAAGGATAATTTAAACACGGCACCTTGACTAAAAAACAAAGGCAAAAAATAAAAAAATAAAAAATAAGCTTCTCTGACTGAACTTGAACTGAATAAATATTAAGCTATATTAAGCTATAATTAATGACTGTCTATGCTGACAGATCTTCCCCACAAAATCTCTCCACATGAAAACTAATTAGAAAATGCATGATTTCAAAGTGCATTCATTTTTACAATACTTGCAATTGTAAATATGACCTATAAAGTCTGAGCAGAACTGTTGGTTCTGCTGAAAAAAAAAAAAATCATGGCCATTGTAGCTTAAAAGTTTGTGTAAAAAATGTGTTTAAATCAAATAAAATATTTCTTTCAAAAGCTACTTTTTGTAATGTCTATTTGATGCTTTTCTCATTTAACACAATAGTGACTTTAAATGATGTTTTGGGGGTAATTTCTCAGTCAGTTGTATGATTAAATTGTGACTAATTAGATTAAGCAGAGCATCTTGTAATTAATTCGCTTGACATATTACACACCCACACACATATACATACTACATATACATATATACACACATTAAGTATATATATACATATATATATATAGACACACTTTTTAACAAAACAGCTGGTTCTGGTTGCTGATTTAGATGTCATTGACTAGATCACATTGAGTAAGTTTGTTGAATGTCATAATTTTTCAAGGGCATGCTGCATTCTGAAAATATTCATGGCTAAAATACATTGGTAGAAAAAAAACTCAGCAATTTAGCATGGCCTCACATACCTGGTGCTTAAAGGGATAGGTCACCCAAAATTAAAATTTTCGTCATAATTTACTAACCCTCATGTCATTCACAACATTAAAAAAAAGAGAACTTATCTTTTAAGAACACAAACAAAAATATTTTGTGAAATGTCTCACTGTTATTTTTTGCTCATACAATTGAAGGCAATGGTGATCAAAATGTTTTAGTAACTAACATTCTACAAAATATCTTCTTTTGTGTTCCACATGAGAAAGTAAGTCATATAGGGTTGAAACGACATGAGGGTGATGGTTCGCTTGGCAACGATGGTAAGAATGATGATGGCAACGACATGGTTCGCTTTCAAATGGAAGTACCTGCTAACTGAGACCTCACTGACAGTAGGACTTGAAGATCTTGTTGGAAGCTCAATTACCCCCTCCATCTCTTCACTCTTTACCTTCAGCAGTGCAGAAACCAGAGGCTGGGGGGTGTTCTGAATGCTGTTGTGTGCACCTGTTGCAAAGACATGGAAGAAAGTTATGTTCCACACCCCTTATGTACACACCACTAGAAAAAAAAAACAAAAAAAAAACATTTTTTAAAAACTTTGTGAAACCTTTTGATATAATTTATTGGGACAATCATAAGCTTGTTTTTTGCTAACTTTTATTAATCAATATTTGTCAAGTAGATGTAGTCAGGGTTCAAAATTCCTGATCAAGGGCCAATTGTGATTAAAAATTGGTCTTGGTTACTCGTCATTTGAGTGACATCAAAAGTCACACTAACAAAGGTCTGTGTTTCTTTCCAAAAATAAAAAAGAAAGAAAAGACAGTGGATGTATCAATACACACCCTATATAATGCGTTTTTGGTAAACACAGTTTCATCTTTTTGGAAAATTAAGACACAGTCTTTACTAGAGAACTGACAATTCCCAAAATCCACTGAAACTAATTCGATTGTGCTGAAACTGACCGATAAAGAGATAACCATTCCAGACAGCCAAGTCATATATTTCTACAGTGCTAACTGCTTATTGACTCTGAAGTCCATCTATAGAGCCATCAACGCTTTGGTGATAACAGCATGAGGCTGGCACCTTATCATCAGAGTAGGCGATGGGGTCTACAGGCTCTTGTTTACTGCAATTGCCAAGGTGCCTCACAAAAGTACTCAAGTTTCAAACAGTGTTTGTGTGTGTGTGTGTGAATGAAATGGTCTGTACATAGTTACACTGTCAGTTCAGTGGTTGTAGATTTGAGATATTTATGCATTTTCTTTATTTCTTCATACATTTAATCATAATTCAGGTTCTAAAACTAGATAAAGATAGTCTAATCAAACAAATAACACAAAAAATTGCATATTTCCGCTTGTTAATAAAGTAAAATGGTCCAAGATTCAATGTCTTTGCTGGAAAAAGTATGTGAACCTTCGCCTTGTGAGCAGCAATAATGCAACCAAATGCTTCCATAAACTTTGGATAGGTCCTGCACATCAGACTGGAGCATTTTAGGTCCATTTCTCAATACAACACTGCTCCTTCTCAGTGATGTTGGGATTCCTGTGGGATTCCTTTTCCTGTGCAAAGCAGCCGCTAATTACACTGTCACCACCTTTCACATCTGAGATAAAACTCCTTATTGAATGCAAGTTTTGCCAAATGTAACACTTCTCATTTAAACCAAAAAGACCCTTATAGTCCACAAAACATTTATCCAACAGGTATCTACTGCCTCCTTGTAGTCTTTGGAAGCCTTTAGATGGTCAATATTGTCTTCCTCCTCTTTATCCTGCCATGTACACCATTCTCAATTATTCCTTGATGGTGCACTCACGGCTTCATAAATACATCTGATATTTGTGTCATTTAAACAGCCTGAGGCTTAAGTACAGTAACATCTAACTCAATCTGAAAAGAAACTGAGATGGGACCTTTGGTGTCTGTCTCTTCTTTTGACGTCCCCTCTTCTTGTTTGATCAGTGTTCTCTTGGACTCAAGACGACCTCTGACCTGGGCAATCAAACGGGAAAAATCGCTGCTGTGCTGCTTCCCTAAGAAAAATAATTAAAAGGCAGAAGTACAGTGTTTAGTACTAATTTCAACTGTACTTTATCAATAAGTATAAGAAATTAAGGAATAAGTACATTTTTAATCAAATTCAGAATCTTGAAAAAGCATTCTATATCCCAATGAATACTCCAGGAGGCAAAGCATAATAGGTTTTTTATTTTATTTTTTTGCAATAATGTGCACTGGTGAATAAGATCAGGAACGTGTATTAAAGTAAATAATGTGAATATTTTATGCTGACTTGTTTATTTAACATTTAACCTGGAATATTCCTTTAAATAATAATAAATTATTACATAATGTTGCCATGGGAAAAAAACACAGTAACTTTGAAAGCGCTGGCATAACAAGGCAGACCATGATGAATGTAGTGGCGAAAACCAACATAGGCAGATAAAATGTCATGTGGCCTGGTTTAAAATCACATAGGCCAAAAGGCCCAAGAGGAGATCGGCTGAAATAATGACGACTGAACAGCTGCAAGATAAAAGATCCAGAGATATCCAGCACAGCTCACTATCACAGAAGCAAATTGCTTTCAAACAACAGCAGACCCTGACATGCATCTGTGTCTGATTTTAACACAGCATATAAATCCTGTTTCTATTCCTGGTATATTTGATATAACTGAATAGGTCTAAGGGTTAAATTGATCATATTTGCATTCTATCCTCAGCACACATACACATGTATAAGGTTGCCATTTGCATGGCTCAGCGCTAAGGATTTTTTCTAAAGTTGGATGTTGGGAGTTTTCCCCTCTTTTTCAACTCTCCTTTAAATGAACAGAGCTTTTCAGGATTTTCAGGTAGGTCTAATAGTAGGTTTCAGTTAGGCAACAGAAATTAAATGATCAATAATCAGTATGTAATTAAATGTAAAATAACACTGCATAGCCTTTACAGTATAAATGAAATATAGATTAATCCTTAAAGGTCCTGTATTATGCCCCTTTTCACAAGATGTAAAATAAGTCTCTGATGTCCCCAGAGTGTGTATGTGAAGTTTCAGCTCAAAATACCCAACAGATCATTTTTTACAGCATGTTTAAATTGTCATTTTTTGGGGCTCAGAAAAACACACTGTTTTAGTGAGTGCACTTTAAATGCAAATAAGCTGCTGCTGGACGACCCAGGGGGCGGAGCTTCATGAGCTCGCGCTCAGTCTCTCAGGACAATTTCATCTCACGGAATGATGATAATATCAGAAACTCTCAGTAACGGTGTTCATTTCGAGTTGGACAATAATGCCTACAGAGTCAGAGTGCTGTATAGAGATGGAACAGGTATAGTTTAGTAGTTTAATTACGGTTATTATAATGTATTTGTCATCTGCTTGTATGTATCCATTATTTATTAATAGCCTACAAGTCTGCTGTCTGAATGATGATCAAACATATACTGATGAGTTTAATAAAGTTTATTGTACATCACACAAAAGATGAAGCGTCAGTTTTACTTCAGAAAATCACTGTAAGAGCTGAGTAAACACAGTAAGTTATTAGAAGTGTGCAAGTACATAAACGAATTTCGGGTTGAGGGAGCATTCCTGTGGGCGGAGGTTAGTCAAAAAACTGTTCTACTGACGTCATTAAAGAAGGAAGTAGAGGGATGTAGTCCAAACGGGCCGTTCGATGTAGGCGACTTCTGTAAAATAAAATATCTCGTTGGCATTGAACTTTGAGCTTTATAATTTTACAGATATTATTTATACTCTAACAACAACATTACACACTAACTAAAGTTTGAAACATGGGATCACGAAGAACGGGACTTTTAAAGTTACAAAAGTTATTTGGTCAAGGGCAGTGAGTGATTTTTTTCTTTGTCCTTTGTTGTTTGATTAACATTAAAAACAGACAACAGCAAGAATATTAGGCTGCTGTCACTTTAAGATTACAAGATCGAATATAGTGTTACAAATGCGTGTTATTTCTTGACTGTTAATGATCACTTTAGACATAACCAACTGTGTTTACGAGGATACTCACCAAAATGGGCATTTTTACAATTTTGTGTGAATTTGTCCATTCAAAACGCAACACGCAAAAGAGAACTCCGTCCAGTACTCGTGGGCTGTCTGAGATGTGTGCGCACAAAACTTCGCAAACAGTGTGAGTACAAAACTGAGTTTTCTTTCGCTTGAATATTTAAACTGCCAAGGCTTAAAAACACATGCAAATGATAAGTATCAGTATAGTTTTATTTAATGCCATGTCAGCATCTATCTTGGCAAAAACTGAATTACAAAAACACAAGAAACACATGCAATAAAAATAAAAAACAACCAAACAGAAAAAATGTAGAAATTAATATTATTAACATATGATAAAAGTTCTAAAACCTTTTCTGATAAAATCTAAGTCCTTAAGTGAGTTTACTTCATAAAAATGCCTTCTACATGCAATAAAAGCGGGACAGTCCAATAAAATGTACAGTGGAAAGGGGGGTCTTGCAAAAAAACATACATAAAGTTGGATCTTCGCCTTTAAGCAAAAATGCATGTGAAAGGATGTATTTTTACATACAACAAATTTGACCAGCAAGGGCCTGTTAGACTCAAGGCTCAAGTTTTAGACATTAAAACTGAAAAATTAGCTAAATTTATTAGTGATATCTATTACTTGAGTAATTTTACCTCAATCACACTGATGTTACTCACTGAAAACACTAGAACGCATGGCTTCTAATCTCAATTGAACATGGTGTGCATTAGTCATGGGCTTTGTGGCAAGGTAGCCTGATATCCGTTCTAATAATTACTGCAAAAGCTGAAAGTCCATTTTGGCAGTTCCATTAGAAACCCTTTTTAGTGCCATTTTTCACAAACCACTGCTGGGTAATCACAGAATTGCTAAATAGGGAACTTTATCTCATGAATGACTTGTTGACTGTAGTCAACTGTTGGAGCAATTACTGACTTTTTATGTGAGCAAAGCTTCAGTAACAAAACACTACAGTGAGGAAATTAAGAAAAAATAGCCTTTCAAACCAAAAACCATTATAGAATTTTTTTTTTTTTTTTTTTTTGAAAGTCCCAAGAGAACCCATGGTGATACACTTTAGGAACAACAAACTGATATCATGCCTAAACAGCTCCATTTATTGATCAAAAATTAGTAAAAAAAATAAATAAATAGAATAGAAAGTAATAATAATTTCAGATCCGGAATCATTAAATAGATTGGTAAATGGAACATGAAAATCTCAATTCCCAAATCTAATTTTGTTGTCTTGCATGTTTTAAATTGTTTTGAGCATTTGTGCATCCCGTATTTTTTATATATTAGGTGCACATGCACAACTTTGTAGTATGCTGTACCATGCTGTGTTGATTAACAGCTATTTCGCTGTTGCACTGCAATTTCCTTCACGGAATCAATAAAAGTATCTAACATCTAACATGCTGCACAGGATGCAGACCTTAATAAAAAAAAAAAAATTTAACCCAAGCCATGCCACCACCCAGCTGTATCTGATCTGTCTCTCTTGCACAATTCTTTCTTACGCTGAAGACACTCAGTAAACAAGGAAATCAGACCCTTCTTCCAGAGCCAACACCATTTTACACTGTGAAAACAGTCATACCAAACAGAAAGTTCTTGAATTTATTCATTTTTGCTATAGTCAGAAAAGGCTATGGAGCTTCTAGAATAAAAAATAAATAAAAAACTGAAGAAGTGACCTATGGATAGCTAACAAAGTCTACTTTCATAATTCTACAATGCTTTCAACTTGAAAAACAGAGGAATGGGAATGCTAACGGATAGCTTTCTCCTGCTATTTCAGATCTCCTTCGATGCAAAAAACAACACTTGACAGCAGATCTTGAATTCAACAGGTTTTCCTATTTGGTCATAGTCTACATTAAAGTATGAACATGTTGTGAACATCTTGAAAGCATTACTAAGAAGTGGGTTTAGTGTTACAGTGTTTAAAGACATGCAATGTCTAAATATTCCTTTTCATACTGAAGTCACATTGCATCATACTCGGAACACTTAGAAAAGAAATCTGAGGCTTCTTCATGGAAGACTTAAGTTATTTACTATGGAAAAAAGCAGGACCAAATCTGATAGTGGCCAGTCACCCGACAAGCTCTTGAGTTTAGTATCTTTGTGTATCTATATTATAACAACCACATATAGAAAGTAAAAGGATTACAAATGTAATGACTAGCAGAACTCACATCTATAAACAATATTATACTGCAGACTAAACTGAGAATCTGCATCAAAATCATTCAACAAAATAAACCTCTCCAGGCAAACACGTGTGCCAAAATTCTAAACACATGTACAAGAAAACAGATCCTTTTTGACAGACATGCTGGAGATGGTTGGATTGAATATGGGTAAATAAAAGGTATAATGCTATATGTATGTTTCAAGAGAAAAAAATAATGTGGGTCGTCGTAAACACACATCCTAGGGGAAAAGACATTATTTAGTCTCCAAAATTGAAATTAGATTTCCCTATTCCCATAGTGTTTACACATTCAATTTTTCAGATACTGAATTTTCATCCTGCAAATGATCAAACTTTTCAAACATCTATGAAACAAAAAATGAATAAATGAAACAAAAAAACTAATGATTGAAAGAATGAATGAAACAAAAAGCAAATGTATGTTTCATAGATATTCACGCTGTTGCTTAACGGTGAACTTTTGTTTCATTATTTAAGATCAACCTGTATAGAAAAGCTAGATTTCTGGGCGTGTGTCTTATTCACCCCGCATCATTTCCCCGGTCATCGGACACTCCATGAGGCTGGTGAATCATCAAGCCCTTTTGATGATTAATCAAGAGTTTATCTCAGCATGGCTCTATTTATAGAACCCATCTGTGCTGCGCATCAATATTTCAACAACCTGTCTCCGACATCACAGTCTGGCTTCTCTAAACGCACAGTGGCTTTAGTCTTTTCCTGCTAGGTCAATTTTACACGATTACAATGTTTTCACACTTGGCGAAAATTACACCAATCCACCTTAAATGGCTTTGTTTCTAATGTTGACCTCTGGGATAAGGTTGCTAGGGTAAGTGGCTTTTCATTATGGCAGAGACGCCACTAGGACTAACAGCTGTAAACTGTGCATGTCAAATAGAAACATGGGTCGGGTTTGAGCACTAGGGACTAAACCTTAAGAGTTAAAGTTAATAGAGGGCACAAGATTAGGAAATGTGAAGACATATGTGAGAATAAACATCCATAAACAGAAACAATTAAAGGAATAGTTCCCCCCAAAAAAGAATAATTTACAGACCCTCAACTCGTTACAAACCTGTATGTCGTACTTTCTTCCATGGAACCCAAAAAAAGATTTTTACTGGGCACTTTTGTCATTAGTCCCCATACAAACAGAGGATTAAGCTTTAAAAAAAAAAAGATTAAAAAAAAAGATCGTCCAAAATGCCATAAACCGGTCCATATAAGACTTGTGCACTATGTTTAAAGTCTTCTGGAGTCATACGATAGCTTTGTGTGAGGAACATTGTTTTTCAATGATAATCATCTCCTTTATTAGGCTGTTAACTTCTACAACTGGAACGAGTTTTTAGCCTAATTGTGAATGAATCTTTCATATCAGTTTTGTGAAGCAGATCAACCAATTGAATGAAAAGATCCGACTTAAAATAATGACTCATACACAAAATGATGGATGGGATAAAAGTAAGCCCTCTCAGCAAAAGTTCATTAAACAGTGGACAGTTTCTTTAAAGCTTGGAGCCCATTGTCTGATTTTTTTTGGTGTAAGCATTCTAAGCTGGGTCTCTAAAGCAGATTGGAACATTTAATGAGGTAAGATCGATCTTGGGACCCTGTTGTTATTGTCGTATTGATCACCACCTTCTCCAACTCCTCAAGGGATCTTTCTACCTTCCCCTCTCACTCCCTCATACACACACTCAAGCTGCTTAGTGAACTTGGGAGTCACAAAAGGCAATGGTTTCTGGAAAACATTTTGGCAGAGAACTACTGAGGGTAACTGAAGTGAGATTATTCATATTGAAATTATCAGGAGAGAAACTTAAAATGAAAGTGTGCAACTCCATTCAAGATGTAGCTAAATCTGTTTTCAGTTTATAAATCTGCACAGTTCTGCATAGAGTCCAAAACTGCACTTGAAAAACAAGATCTGATATACAAGGTGGAAACGGAAATTGCAAATGCCCTTGCAGAGCACACCGATGATACATGGCATTACACTGAAGCAGCAAATCTGAAAGAAATATTTGATGATTATGATCGTAGCTGTTCCATCAATCTGACAGCCATTTTCTCCCCAGAAACTCACTGTAGCATAGACACAAACTTTTTTACCATAATTAAACAATATTTTTATATTGCAAATGATTTTGACATTGATAGCAGGATTTTCTTTCAGTCCTGACTTTCTGGGTCAGTTAAAGAATAAAAATAAGAATCTAACCATTGCTGATGTAAGTGCTATGAGTGATTCAAATGTGTAATTGTGCATTTTTTGCATTAAAACTAAAACAAGAATAAGAATTTTTTTTATGACCAAAATAACTTGATGGCAGAACGTAACTACACATAGACAGCCTGCCTCCTCATCACAAAGACTTAATGTACACTTTACACATTATGTAATATCAAGAATGGCTCAAACTATTGTGCAGGAACCACAGCAAAAAAACATTTGCAAAAATCCTTAGCTGATAATTAGCCGCAAAAATACAAAGTGCATATTCTCAGTCAACCTTGAGATAGGGGAAAGTAGTCCATGTTATTCTGTTCATATATCAAACAGACATTTTTATTTTATAATGCAGAGGACAAGCAGGAGAATGAATCTGACCCTGTTGTGACATCACTCAAACGTAATTTTTTAACAGTGCAAGGACAGCGCATCCTCTAAACTGACAAGAGCAACAGTCTCATTCGTTATTTAGTGTCAGTTTCAGTGTCAGGACTTACGGTATATTGAGTGTAATTCCTCAATTTCTTCAGTTGTCTGATTCTTCGTAGTGACAATTACCTGTCAAACACAAAACATTATGAGAAAAAAAATCTAAACGCTATAGTTGTTTCAAAAGCAAACACTTATGTTAGATGCGATTATTCGATTTGACAGTATATACAAAAAATGAAATTCCATAGTAGTACATACAGGTTTTCGTTTACGGTCCAATTGATTCTTTAACCTCTCGTTGTTTTCAACTTCTCTGGCAATTTCTTCAGCTGTTGTCAAATGAAAAAGCAAACATATTAACTATAAACTACAACCACATTTTCTGAAGAAGACTTAATGACTAACATATAAATCTATCCAAATACAAAACAAAATGATCCCCTTTAATACATATACAGCATCTACTTCTAGGTTTTCTTGCATTTATTAAAGCACACAGGAGGATTCTCATTCACAAATCTTTCTTGATAACATAACCATCTGGTTTCACACAAACTGGTGGTATCCAAAGCAATTTGAGTAGTGTAATTTATCAATTCAATCTGCTATTGTATATGACAAAACAGAACTCCAGGTAAAAAACAAAAAAAAAAAAACACTCAAACAAGACCAGCTTTTAAACAGAAACCATGGTAACATCAGGTGAATAAAAGAAAAATAGAAGCTTTCCAACGAAACCTTTGACAGCTCAATGAAAAGAGATAAATTCAGCTCTGCAAGGGTCAGTGAGAAGCGAAGCAGTAACTCAAAGAAAACTTGAGGGATGAAACTACTGTATTTTTCCACCAGCCCTGTCATCTTTCTGCCAGGGTCCCCCACAGGGTGACTAACTCCAGCATATAAATTATATTCTACCGCCTACAATCGCTGGACAGAGTGAAACAGTACCAGCAATTCAGGCTTGGCCACAGCATATAGTTGTCATTCATTTTCATGTTTGATGAAATTACATGTAACATGGAATCCCGACTATGTTTTTCAATGCCTTCAAAGGAATGTCTCACCATCCATTCACTCATTTGGTTATTGATCTCTGATTTTATACCTGATTTGGGGTTGAGTGCATCACACTGTGCATTATAGATATAAGTGAATTCCTGGTGGCGTCTCACGAGCTGCTCTCTGCTGCCTTGAGTGGACAGGTGGCATTCTTTAAGCATCTTCTTGAGCTTTGGAACAGCAATCAAAGTGTACAACAGCTTAGGCATCCCCTTACGCCTTCTACCACTGAAACAAAAGCATACACAAGTCCCAGAGTCATTTTAGAGAGAGAGAGAGAAAAAAAAACTGTCATATGGAATGAAAATTATACAGAAAAAGAAAACCAGTTGTCAAAACAAAATTTACAAAGACAATTAGAAAAAATAGCAGCAAGCAGCCATCACTGGGCCAAGCTCGTTTCAAAGGATCCATGAGTAAAAGTAAAAAAAAAATATAGCTGCGAGCAGCGATTACGGGCCCAAGCCGGTGGCACCGCAACCCCCGGTGCCTTTAGTTACCTAAAGGCACCGGGGTGGCGGTACCGCCGGCTTTGGCCCTTCATCACTGCTCGCAGCTATATTTATATATATATATATATATATATATATAAAAGACCAAAAATATTACTTGACTTACCTTATTCTGATTTTATGATACACTCAAAATATTCCACAACAAATCCTTTAAATTTAATGTAAAAATAAAAATGAAAGAAAGCAGTGTTGGGCTCACGTAACCCTCTTGTTTCAACATTTGCGATGTATTTGGATGCTAAACTATTCTTTATTATAGGCTTTGTTCTTCACTCATGTTCCAATATCGATGGAAAAAATCATCCTCTTCACAAGCGCAAAAATGTGCTTGGAAACATCACAGTGGAGCGGTGCTTACTGTGAATGTATGAATTGTACTACTGACTATTTAGAGCAGTGTAATTTTTATATGTTAGGTTGACTATTTTATTATTATATTTTATGAAGGCTATAATGAACAGGCTGCGATGTCAAGATTACAATGCTGGAATGTGTGTGTGTGTGTGTGTGTGTGTGTGTGTGTGTGTGTGTGTGTGTGTGTGTGTGTGTGTGTGTGTGTGTGTGTGTGTGTGTGTGTCTGTGTGTGTGTGTTCATGTTTTTCTATCCCGGTTTGGACTTCAACCTGAATGCACACCGACTCATGGGGACTCGTGTCACAGTGGGGACCTAAATAGAGGTCCACATGGGTAAACAAGCTTATAAATCATACAGAATGAGTTTTTTTTGGAAATGTAAAAATGCAGAAAGTTTTCTGTGATAGGTAGGTTTAGGGCTAGGGTTAGTGTGAGGAGATAGAATATACAGTTTGTACAGTATAAAACCATTAAGTCTATGGATGGTCCCAACAAAGATAGTAAACCGTGTGTGTGTGTGTGTGGCGTGGGTGCGATTGAAAAAAAAAAACATACTCCGTCATTATACAGGACGACATTCAAACTGCAAAGTGTTAACTTATATTTGTGTACAGTTGCAATAAAACACAACATTGTGCTTTTGTAAAATAATTTCAAGCAATCCTCCCCCCAAAAGGTGCTAATTTTAAAATTAAACTAAAATGCTCATATTAGCTATTTAAAACGGTGCGCATCCACGGTGAGGAACGAGCAGAACAGAGTGAACGTTTTTCAGTTAATTCCTACTTCTATAGGAATTCATTTGAAACGCTCGCTCAACCACTATCAATGTCAGTGCGGACTAACATATTTTACTTTCGTTTTTAAGTTGGCAATTCAAAAGCCCCCAGCTGTGTCACACGTCGATTAATCGGTGGGAAAATATCCTCAGACACATACCTAATAAATGTATATTTAAATACATTATTGGCCTAGCTGGTAAAAAGTTTTATATATTATTTTGATGTCCTTTTGGACACAAGAGGGCAGTATAGCCCTATGTTTGCTTTTTTGTTTAACCAAATAGCACTAAATAGCCTGTTTTTAACTTTTTCATTCTTCTTGAATTGCAAAAACAGAATAAAATGGGTTTAGTTGTGATATTTGTTTACTTTTATATAGAAATAAATGGTATATAATTACATTTTTAGAAGATTTTTAGTGTTTCCTTTTTGGACATTACTTTAATCCCTCGCCATAGCAAAACCGTTTAAGATATTTATTATCCATTCACAATTTAGCATATGTAATGTATTTTCATCATGTTGAAAAAGTTTGGTGGGAATAAAATAAATAGTTTAAGAGGAGTGGCTAAAAATTCAGAGGCTGATTTAGCAAAAAAAATCCACATTCAGACCAAAATATCTGACTTCCTGATGGCTGGAGCTAATGAATGTAAATTAGAAAGTTGTCCGGCTTGATGAGAACAATATACAAACTGTTTTTTCTTTACTGTAGTTAAAACTAACCCCCCCACTTTTGTCAAAAGCATGTTGAAAGTGACACACTTCCTGCTGCCAGTTGGTGGCGCTATAACTTTGACTCACAATAGCTACATCCATCTAATCGGCCTCTTACCACGAACACACTGCTGAAGTTTCATCAAGATCAGTTAATGTATGCAGAAGTTATTCCACTTCCGTGTTTCTCTTTTCTCGCCATAAATTCGATTCCTCGCCACAGCCAAACCGTTCGAGATATCAAAAATCCGTCCGCAATTTAGCATCCTCAAAGTCTTGACAACATGCACACCGAGTTTGAAGGGGACACGGTGAATTTTCTAGGAGGAGTATTTCACATTCCACAGCAAGCGTTTTCCAAACAACCCATAATAGCCGACTTCCTGTTGGGCTGGCGTAAAACTTGACCGGGGTAAAGTTGTTCGGCCCGATGAGATCTATATGTGTACCGAGTTTCATATTAATTCATGCGAGCGTGTTTGATATATGGATCAAGTTTTAGAACCCCGTTCAAGGGGGCGCTGTTGAGCCCCCCAGCCACGCCCGGGTACCAGCTTCAGCCCGTCCCTGATGGCCGTGGGTTCTGACCTGTGTGCAAAGTTTCAAGAGTTTTTGAGCACGTTAAGGACCCCAAAAGCCCCTGAAACCTTGATTAACAATATAAAAGCAATAGTCAAATCCCCCCCTCCCCTCACACACACACAGACACAGAGAGAGGGAGAGAAAATTCTTCAGAAAATCCACATTCAAACCAAAATATCTCTCTTCCTGTTGGTCGGAGATGGTTCATGTAAATTAGAAAGTTGTCCGTCTTGATGAGAACAATACACATACCAAGTTTTGTGATTCTAGGAAAAACTAAGCCCCCATTTTTGACTAAAGGTGGCGCTACTGAGCCATTCCACCACGCCCGTTTCTGAAACTTTGCACATGTCTACGGGCTAATAAATGTGATGTGTCTGTTGAGTTTCATGCAATTTCAAGTATGTTAAGAGTCTCAAAAGCATCAAAAAATAATATTAAAGTTTGATGCGTTGCCACGGCAACAGTATCTAAGATATCAATAATCCTTTCACAGGTTTACATCTGCCGTGTGTCTACATTGTACACAAAGTTTGAAGCAAATCGGGTAAAAATAAGACACTGATTTCAAAGCATTTTGAAAGTGATGTACTTCCTGCTGCCTGTTGGTGGCGCTATAACTTTGACTCACAATAGTCACATCCATGTGATCGGCCTCTTACAACGA